>NC_142313.1:13737534-14040251 GCF_054855325.1 Carica papaya | reverse complement strand
CGAGTCGCCTCGGGTTGGCTGTTTTCGGCCGAATTCGGCCACACTCGCATCGGTCCTTGTCAGAAAACAACCCTAGGGCCCTCGGGGGGCCAAAAAATCACGGAAAAGCGGAGCTTACCGGCGGCGGCGCTCTCGGGTACGGCGACCCTCCGGCGAGGTTCGTGTTTTGGTGATTTGGCTTCGGTCAACCTGTAGAGAAAAGAATGGTGATCACGGTGATATAAAAATTGCATCGAACGGAGGCCGGGAAGGGCCTCGTCGGAGGCAAAAACCGAGAGGGGGCGCGGCGGCGCCGCTGGGCTTCGGCCGCGTATTCCGGCCGTTTGGCCGGGATTTCGGCTTTGATTTGGCCATAGGAGGAATCAGTGGGGAAAAACGAGTCGGGGGTATGAAATTTACCTCGATCGGCGGTCGGAAATTTCTCCGGTGCGGCGGCGAGTGGCGGCGGGTGGCGGCGGTTGGCCTCTGGTTCGTCTTCTCCGGCGAGCGGCTGGCGGCTAGGGTTTGTGGTCTGGTGTGGGGGTTCTATTTATAACCCCTTGCCTTTTGATCACAGCCGTTCATTTTATTTTAATCTGGGCCGTTCGTTTTTGATTGAATCTGGGCCGTCCGTGCGTTTGAATCTGGGCCGTCCGATCGCGCGATTGATCTGGGCCGTCCGATCGCGCGATTGATCTGGGCCGTCGGATCGCACCCACGCGGATCGCCAACGTGGCTCCTTTTGGAGTGACGCGATCTTGCCACGTGGCAGGCCCCGGTTGGCCGGGACTGCTGACCGGGCCTGCTGACGTGGCTGCTGACGTGGCCCCCCCCTCTTTTTTTTTTTTTTTTTTTTTTTTTTTTTTTTCCTCCTCCTTTCCGGGTGCTACAGTATATATATACATAATTCAATCAAGTTTTATTAATTATGACCAAGAAACACGTTTGGATGCTAAATTCAAAAATTCTTAATTTAATATTATCTAAACTTTAAGAAAATTGATATTTTACCAAGTTAAAAAAAATTAAAACATTACAATTCATGATTTCTTTTAAATAACTATTGATCTCAATATTAATTTTGTGCTAATTTAATTTTTATACTTTAAAAAATTATTAGATTTAGTCACTCATTATTTTTGGCATTAAATACTATTAATATGTATATAAAGTATTAATAAAATTGACACGTGATATAAATTAATTAAAAATATTTTTTACATAAATTATTACTTTCGTCTAACATGACAGTTTAAATGTCAGTAATTTTAATTTAAAATTACTTTAATTTGTTTAAATTAATAAAAAATTTGTTTATACAATCCCTATATTTTCTAAGATTACCCAATACTGATGATCTTTCACCAGGTCACCCATCTCAATTTCAAATAATTTTTAAATATATTTAACATTTGATTTGAGCGGTGTAATATTTTTTGAGAAGTTAAATATTCGAGTATCATGAGGTGTGTTTTTCATTCATATATTATTATTAAAAAAATTAATATATTATATCTATATATCACTCAATGGTGTATATATATATATATAAAACCAATTAATTTTATATATATGTGTATAATTCAATTATATGGTCATTGATATTTTGAGTAGGGATATAAATTAATGTGGTTGTTGAATAAAAATTTTCTTTCTAAAATATAAATCTAATGTTTAAATATAAAAATGAATAAAATCTCATGTTTGAGTTTTTTAAGTTGAGATATGAAATAAAAATAATCTTTGAAGAAGAAAAAACTTACTGAATATCATGAGAGAGAGTATACTAACTTGGTACATAGGGTGAATCCTGTTGTGAATATATCCTCAGTCGCATGGGATGAGAAGTCCCATATCAGAAGGGGTTGGAAATTGGTTTAATAACGCTTATAATGGATGGAGTATTGAGACTGTTTATAATTGAAGCACCCATTACCGGACGTAGTATGGGGACGACCGATGAATTGTAAAAGAAATATTTATACATCTGTGTGTAGCGTGGATCCCTATGGGCCCTCAGTGATATTAGTAATAAAAATGATAATATGCAATAGAAATGGAAATGGTAAATAACCCTGATTTTAGTGAAATGGTAAGGAACCCAAGTGTTACATTTATGGATATACGTGTTGATTGTGTTTTTTCACAGTAATTCTAATGATTTCTTAATATTATGTGTATGGATAATTGCTAGTGAGAGAAAAGAATATAGGTATTTTTCAATAAAAGAAAAAATGACGATAGTTATGATTGTTGTTCAGTTTTGGATTTTATTCGATAAAATTTGCATGATTTTATTAAATCCGTATGAATGTGTATTTGCATATCTCTATTTTGAACACTACTTTATTTTTACTACGTCTGTGAAACTCACCCTAATTCATACCCTCAATACAAATTAGTTTAGTTTAAGAATGAATTCAAGATCAAATGAAGACTCTGAATTTTTTTTTAACTATTTTGGATGTTTATTGTAAAATAGATATAGATATATTTTTGTGATGTAATTTTAAAAAGTTCTTGTGAGTTTCATGAATTGACTCCGTACAAGAGATATATCGTTGATTTATAAATATTAGTATAATATTACACAAAATTTATTAAATTTATATGTATGCTAATACTCTTTTCTCTTTAGAGAAAATAGTCGTTACAGGTTATGCCATAAATCTCAAAACGATACAACCGATGACGACACTTTCAAGCTAGCAACCTGTAAGTGGATGATCAAAGACAATGGTAAAGAATGGTTTCAAAGTTCATGAAATTGATACATAGAAATTTTGGTTTATAAGGCATAGTTACACCCCATTTTATTTGCATCCATGTGTACGCCACATCATCTATGTGACATCCATAAAGGATTAAAACAAATTGTCATCATGCACTGATGTTGATATTTAATAGTATTAATTAAAAAAAAAAACAATGAGCTAATTTGAACATTTTAAAAAATTAGTGGTTGATTTAAACATATAAAAAAAATCATGATGTAATTTGAACATTTTTCAAAAGTTAATATCGAAATCAGGTACTTTGTACTTATAAAAACTCAAGTTTACTGCAACTATAATGTCCCATATCCCAAGAAGGATACGACGTCTACTCCATCTATTCCCATTTGTCTTTTCACATTTTCCCTAAAACATATGCCGTAAAATAATACCATCAACGCCTATAAAGGGAAGCTTCCTAATACAAGGAATGCATACACAACTAGGCATAACAGCGAGTATACATTAATATATTCAAATAATTCATATGAAAGGCTTGATATTAATGTTCTACCTCTTATTAAAAGCATATATTCACAGTGCAAATTTGCAGTGGCTAACAGTGTGTGTACTGTGGGTAAATCTACAATTTTATGAATATAATGTCAAACCCTGAACAACTTTATGAACTATTCCATAATTCTGTGATGTTGGAATATCGGATCCCGAGCTACCGTAATTAGTGTCCTTTGTAAACCTTCAAGCGATGGATTCTATCCCTTGTAAGATTTGATCTGTTCTTATTTCACCGGATCTGAAATAAAACAATAATGAGTTACACATGTTCAGTAAATCAAATTTAAAATTTAAACCTATGACTTGAAATTCGTAATCACCCCAAAAATTTGATTTAATCCTTATAGCCTCTCCTGTTCGCTTTTCTGCACAACTTCACAATTCCTCACTGTTCACCTCAACAGTTCCCCTAAGTTCCCATCTGTTTCCTGTCTAAAAACTTACTGCTCACTTTCTTCCCTCTACAAAAATGTCTCTGTTCATCCCTGCTGCTTTCCAGATTCCATATTTTTCCCATCCCAACCCATTTTCCCATCATCCAGCACCTCACTCACTACCACAGAGATTCTCCTCTGCCCACCATTTCTATTTCTTTCCCATCTAGACTCCTATTAGATTAAAATAAAATCATGACAGCAAACCAACATATTCCTTATGTCATAATCTGCACTCTCCCTGCTCCCCATCTCACCAATTCTTCAATTTATCTCCCGTCTGGAATCTTATTGAGTTTAAGTCTCAACCACTTTCCAGCTTATATCTTCCTAATTCCCCATCTTCCTTGACTCTGCCCAATTTTACCCCTATATCCAAGAGTAACCAAGGTCATACACAAAACACAACTAACGTACAAGTCATTTTACAGAACCTAATTATCATAAGGAGATCATTATCTACACAGAATTCATTCCACTACTTCACAATCAATCATACACCGCAAACACTTAACATACAGCAAATTTAGCATGTCTATTTACTCATCCATTATAAAACATCTTCCTATAAATAAATATATATATATAAATGGCAACAAGTGCCCCTCGGCCAATCCGGCCACCATTCACGCCTATTATGCAAACAAGAATCTATCATATGCTAAGTTATACATTTATTCAGCCATTTGTTATATACATATATGTAACGGCCCCGGAAAATATTAAAAAAGAAATGAGTATTTAAATATATCGAATGCGGAAGCAAGATCAAAATTTCAGTTAACATCCCTTACACGAAAAAACAAAAAAAAAAACGTACTTAAAATATAAAAGGTTAAACTAACTAAGAAAGAAAACTCGAAAATAAACTATGCGTATGACTACAGAGTCTCTAGGCATCCCCTTCGTCGTCCTCCTGCGGAACGGGCTCGGGAACCATGTCTTCCTGATCTGAAATGGTTAATTAAGGAGTGAGCTACACTAGCCCAGTAAGAACATCACGATATCTCACCGTCACGGAGATAAAGGTGGGTAGAAAACCACAAAAAGACCAATGGAGCATAATTTACAATAAACTCGTTTATTAACATGAAAACCTTTACCATCCACTTACCTCGGTGGAATTTATGAAAACAATATAAGAAAAATAATAACATTATCACAATCATGGAATAATATAAGCTGTAAAACATAGCACTTATCACGCCTTTTATAATTCAATCATTATACAACATATCCTTTTCTCATTTACCAGCCTACTAGTATCCATGGGGGTCCCTAGGAGTCCCGCTACCCGTTAACCTTTAACATTCATAATCAGTTTCCAGGGCCGTCCCCATACCCCGTCCGGTATGGGCGCCAAAACCATAAACCTCAATACCCCGTCCGGTATGAGGGTGAAACGGGCCGTCCCCATACCCCGTCCGGTATGGGCGCCAAAACCATAAGATCTCCATGCCCCGTCCGGCATGTGAGACCACAATCCCGGTAGGGTTCCCTACGGACCCGGTCCGTCCACCATCTCCCAGGATATCTAGTCAGGCTGACCCCATCATACAATTATCAGTCTATACAATGTTTCATTTCCCTTTTCCTCAATAAGCATCATCAATTCACATTTAAACAAGCAAATCGTAATTCATGCCGAACAGACAACATACAGTATCAGTTCTTCAGTCATTCAACCCATAATTAATAAAACAGTAATATATGCATTCGAAACTATAAAATGAACACATCCAACCCCATAATGCATTTAAAGCTGTAAAACAGTGTAAAACAGGCCAAATAACAGTAAATCATCAATCACACTAGACTCGGGCTCCATTAGCAACCTTAAGCAATTTCACACATGCGTTAATTCAAGAAATACCGTTTTATCATTTTGAACTTTAATACCGTGATAGGAAATAGGGTGAGGGGTCCTTACTTGTTTTCGGGATCCGAATACGATTCACAGTGCGCCTGCAGGCTGTCCCTAATTTTCCCTGAATTTTTTCCGGGGAACTGAAACACGCTAACAGTACCTGCACGTGTTCCAAAAAAAATCCAAATTAGGCCCAGGGCCTCTTTCGGCCCAAATCGCAACTCCGGCACGGCGGCTCCGCCGTGCTCCGGCGACGGCGCCGCCGCTGGCGGCGGCGAGTCGCCTCGGGTTGGCTGTTTTCGGCCGTTTTCGGCCGAATTCGGCCACACTCGCATCGGTCCTTGTCAGAAAACAACCCTAGGGCCCTCGGGGGGCCAAAAAATCACGGAAAAGCGGAGCTTACCGGCGGCGGCGCTCTCGGGTACGGCGACCCTCCGGCGAGGTTCGTGTTTTGGTGATTTGGCTTCGGTCAACCTGTAGAGAAAAGAATGGTGATCACGGTGATATAAAAATTGCATCGAACGGAGGCCGGGAAGGGCCTCGTCGGAGGCAAAAACCGAGAGGGGGCGCGGCGGCGCCGCTGGGCTTCGGCCGCGTATTCCGGCCGTTTGGCCGGGATTTCGGCTTCGATTTGGCCATAGGAGGAATCAGTGGGGAAAAACGAGTCGGGGGTATGAAATTTACCTCGATCGGCGGTCGGAAATTTCCCCGGTGCGGCGGCGAGTGGCGGCGGGTGGCGGCGGTCGGCCTCTGGTTCGTCTTCTCCGGCGAGCGGCTGGCGGCTAGGGTTTGTGGTCTGGTGTGGGGGTTCTATTTATAACCCCTTGCCTTTTGATCACAGCCGTTCATTTCATTTTAATCTGGGCCGTTCGTTTTTGATTGAATCTGGGCCGTCCGTGCGTTTGAATCTGGGCCGTCCGATCTCGCGATTGATCTGGGCCGTCGGATCGCCAACGTGGCTCCTTTTGGAGTGACGCGATCTTGCCACGTGGCAGGCCCCGGTTGGCCGGGACTGCTGACCGGGCCTGCTGACGTGGCTGCTGACGTGGCCCCCCCCCCTCTTTCCGGGTGCTACAATATAAGTCATATTTATATATATGTACTCGTTGCAGCAACTGCCTCTCGGCTAACCCTACTACACCATCATGCCTATGATGCAGGCAACAATTTATCACATACATAGTAGTTATACATTCTAATCAGCATTATATTAAATATAGTTTATAGGTATTTATATGTATAGATATATATATATATATATCTACATATGAACATAATGAGCAAAAAAAATTTGAGAGAATTCCTTTCAATGTATTGTATTTCTCTCTATTTTAAATATACAAGATTAGCTGTTATTTATCCATGATAAAGAAAATTCTAGAGTAAAAGATGTGCTAAAAGAAATACTAAAAAAATCTAACAAACTACCAGCTGGCAAAACAAAACATGAAGAACTGTAACGGAAAAGGAATAAAAGAATTGCAGGCTAAAAAATGAGAGTAGTACTATCTATAGCCCTCCCTCAAGATGGAGATTGGTGAAAGTCAACCAATCTCATCTTGGACAGTAGAGAATCAAATTGTGGAAAGGAGAGGGATTTAGTAAACACATCTGCAAGTTGTTTGCTGGGAATATACTGAGGATCAATGAAGCCATCTTTCAAGAGGTGTCTCACCAAGTGACAATTTATTTCAAGGTGCTTAGTACGCTCATGAAACATAGGATGGGCAGCTATGTGTAAAGCAACATTATTATCACAGTATAAAGGGATGGGAAGTAGAACATTAATGCCAAAATCCTATAAAAGATAAGAGATCCATTTTAGTTCACAAACCGTAGATTTCATGCTCCTATATTCTGCTCAGCAGAAGACCTTGACACAGTTGTTTGCTTCTTTGTTTTCCATGAGATAAGAGAAGGCCAAAGAAAAATACAATAACCAACCAATGATTTTTTGGAATCGTGGCAAGCTACCCAGCCAGCATCACAATTCGCATGTACTGTGAAATCAATTTGTGATGGGAAGAAAAGTCCCTTGGATGGAGTTGCCTTGAGATATTTGAGTACATGAAGTGCAGCATTCTAGTGAGAAGTGCACGGAACATTAACATATTGACTTAACTATTGAACTTCATAAGTTATATCTGGTCTAGTAATATTGAGATAAACGAGACGTCCAATTAACCTTCGAAATCTATTTAGTTTTGGAAAAGGATCACCATCATCTGCCTGCAAAACTTGACTCTTCCCTAAAGGAGTCTTAGCTGGTTTTATGCCAAGTAAACTAACATCATGAAGAATATCAAGTACATACTTTTGTTGATTCAAATACAATCCCTCATAAGACCTGGCTATTTCAATGCCCAAGAAATACCTTACTTGCCCAAGATCTTTGATAGTAAATTGATTATCCAAGAATTGCTTGATGTGTGTAATATCAAGTTCATCATTGCCCATGAGAAACACATCATCTACATACACAATCAAAGCCACAAATTTGCTTCCTGCACCTTTAGTAAATAAACAATGATCATGTTCAGATTGAGTAAAACCACATTGCTACAATTGATCACAAAATCTTTAGTAGTAAACTGATTATCCAAGAATTGCTTGATGTGTGTAATACTAAGTTCATTATTGCCCGTGAGAAACACATCATCTACATACACAATCAAAACCACAAATTTGCTTTCTGCACCTTTAGTAAATAAGCAATGATCATGTTCAGATTGAGTAAAACCACAATGCTGCAATTGATCACAAAATTCTTGGTTCCATTCTCTTGAGGCTTGCTTTACGTCATACAGAGATTTAATCAATTTGCAAACCTGTCCCTTTTTGGCCTTGGTATATCCCTCTGTAAGTTGAATATAGACTTCTTCTTTTAAAGTTCCATGAAGGAACACATTATTGATGGTTAGCTGGAACATGGACCAACTATTAGCACTTGCCAAAGCTAGAAATAAACGTATTGTAACTACTTTGGCACTGGTGGAAAGGAATCATAGTAATCAATGCTTTCAATCTAGTTATACCCTTTGGCAACCCATCTGGCTTTGAAACGTTCAACATTGCCATCAGGCAAGTACTTCACCTTATACACCCACTTGCACCCTATGGCATGTTTTCCTGCTGGCAAATCTGTTATAACCCAAGTTTTGTTGTGTTCAAGTGCAACCATTTCAGTCTCTATTGCCTCTACCCATTTTGAATTAGTACACGTCTGACTATAAGAACTAGGTTCTGTAATCATGGAAACATTAGCTAAAAAAGATATGTAACGATTATTGAAATAATGTGATGTAGAGTATGGGAAAGTATTTATAGGGTATGGTGAACTTACCGGCACACTGGAAATTGAAGTGACCGCAGATGATGGACAAGATGATTGAACTACTGTAGAAACGAAATCTTGCAGCTAAGTAGGCTTCTATTTAGTTCTAATGCTTCTTTTTATCTGCTGATCTAGGGTAGGTAAAGGTTCCATAACATTAACAAAAGAATGATCATTAGCAATATCAAGATCATTGTGTGTAGTAGACGAATCAAGTAGAGTGTTTCTGGAATCTGGTAAAAGAGTATGAAATTCTTGATCATCAAAAGGTGAAACAATAGGTAATGGCATAATAGCTAACAATGGTTGATATGGATATGCATTCTCATAAAAAACAATGTCCCTAAAAACAAGGATCTTATGTGATTGGAGGTCACACACTTTATATACTTTCTGGCCAACATTAAACCCCAGAAAGATGCATATTATGACTCTATGATCCAATTTGTCTTTATGTGGTATGGTGTTTGTCACATAGCAAAGGCAGCCAAAGCATCTAAAATTGTCATAAGAAGAAGAATGACCATAAAAGATTTCAAAGGTTGTTTTCCAATCTAAAAGGGCACTAGGTAATCTGTTTATGATATATGTGGCAAACAAAATGGCCTCTCCCCAAAAATGTCTAAGTAAATGAGATTGGAATAATAAGGTTCTGGCTATTTGGAGAATATGTTATGTTTCCTTTCTACTACCTCATTCTATTGGGGAGTATAAGGAGTTGATCTCTGATGGAGGATTCCTTAATAAGAGAAAAGGCTTTGACACTCTTGATTAGTGAATTTCAATCCATCGTCTAATCTAATTGTTTGAATGGTGGTTGAAAATTGAGTTTCAATGAATTCTTTAAAGTGTGAGTGGTCTGAGTCTTGTGAGCAAGTAAAAAAGTCCAGGTGAATCTACTGGTATGAAACTTAATCAAATCAGGCTGTGAGCTACTTGAATCTAGAATATACAGCCTTCCAATCACCTTGCCAACAGCTAGAATCTCTTCAGTTTGTAAGTCCTGTAAAAGGCAAAAGTTAGAATAGAAAAAAATTTGATAAAGGAAGTTTTAGAAAGCTTATTTACTGATAAAAAGTTATATTGAAAGTTTAGAATATGCAAAGTGGAGGTGAGGACTCTTTTTGTAATGGAAACATCTCCTATGTGATGAACCATTCTGATTGATCCATCAAGTAGGTAAACAGGAGTAATAGATTGAACGTTGTTTGGTGTTTGTAGGAGAGAAAAATCGTTACACATATGATTTGAGGTTCCTGAATCCACAATCCAGCTACCAGAGTCTAATACACTGAGTATACTAAAAGCAAAATGAAGCGTAGACATACCTGCAAAGTCGTTAAAATATGCCATATTCACTACAGTTGGGTCTGCTACCCCTTTCCTTTAGCTAACTTACTTAGTTCTTGCTGGATCATGTCATGAATTCTATTGTTCAAGTCCCCTGGCAGTGGATTCTCTTTCTTTGGCTCAGCTTCAACTTCTGAGTCCACCATATTTGAAACATGTTTCTGGCCTTGTTTGTTTCTCCCCTTCATAAGATCTTTATACCAATCTGGTATTCCATATATTTTGAAATAGGTATATCTGGTATGTCTAGTGAAATTAAAATGTGTGCAGCGAAGATTGGACTTATCAATTCTCTTCTGTCCACCTTTGTCCTTTCCTGTATTTCATGCATTTGTTCTAAACCTTCTATTTCCTTGGCCCACTGCAAGCATTGCCATGTTTTCTGTACCTTCAGAGTAAACGGTCTGCACCTTCCTTTGTTTCTCTACCCTCAGCATCATCGACTATGCCTTATTAACTGCAGGCAATGGTTCTAGCACCAAAATCTGCTTTCTAACATGATCATAAGCATCGTTAAGACCCATTAAAAATCGCACTAGTTTATGGGGATGAATCATACTCAATCATTTATTTTACTGCTCCACACTGGCACCGAGGTGGTGGCCTCAAACACTACAGTTCATCCTACAGCCTCTTGAACTTAGTGTAGTACTGTACTACAGTTTGATTTCCTTGAGAGATAGATGTTATCTCTCTCTGCAAATGGTACAACAATGAACCATCGCGTTCCCCAAACCTCTCTTTAATTTCCTGCGACCGTTCCCTAGCAGTGTCAACGTATAAAAAAGCATCAACAATATCTTCAGCAATAGCACTCAATATTCAAGATTGAACCATAAAGTCCACCCTATTCCATCTTTCTATCTCTCCAGAATCCGCTTCTGGCCTTACACACTTCCCATCTATAAATCTTAGTTTGTTCTTAACTCCTAAAGCTATCTTTTTGGATTTACTCCATGCCAGAAAATTGTTCCTGCTGCTTGATCTGCTTCCTTGGTTGCTTCCTTGATTACTTGCTCCATTACTTCCTTCAACAACTTCAATAGTTCTGGTATTCTCTCCCATTCTTTTCTAAAAAAAATTAATTGGATCGCTTGTGCTCTGATACCATGAACACAATGAGCCAAGAAAATTTGAGAGAGTTCCTCAGAATGTACTGTATTTCTCTCTATTTTAAATATACAAGATTAGCTGTTATTTATACACGGTAAAGAAAATTCCATAGTAAAAAATGTGCTAAAAAAAATATTAAAACAATTTAACAAACAACCAGCTGCAAAACAGAAAATGAAGAACTGTAACGGAAAAGAAATAAAAGAATTGCAAGCTGAAAAATGAGAGCAGTACTATCTACAATATACATTTTCACTTAGTGGCCCCCCACTTACACTTGCATGTGCACGAAATAAAATCATTACATGCCATATACATATTTCTGTTCAGCCATTACAGTCCCATTGCCAATAAATTCCAACACCTATCCCTTGATCACCCTTGGCCGCTCGACGTGTCCCAGCCTTTTACTCTATTATTCTTTTTTATATTTTCTGACCTCAGTCTCTGCATTCCCATCAGCTCACTTCTTCTCTCAGATCCCCCTCTCCCCTACTCACTCCTTACTCACCCCTGCTGTGTCTATTTCCAGAACAATAAACCACCACTCCCTACATCCTCATCCAAACTTTACATCATCCTCCCAAATCCTCTTAACATATTGTCACCTAGTCTCCAAATCTGATCTCATGACCTTACTCCCATCCCACATTTCTACACTTCCTGACGTCGTTCAACATAGTTTTCAACTACCCAAAACTACTTTCTCCAACAAAAATCCTTCTGCATTATATTATGAACCCACCCCACCCAGTCCCTTTTCTTCCACTCGGTTTGACTGACCTGTTAGCTCCCTTAAATAGTCACTAAGCTTCATATCGACACTGAACCAGTAAGCAGTAAATTTTGGTCGGTGTACATGTCTATAACGCTCCAGATCACCAAACATTTCTACGTCTCTCAAGGGCTTCATGCCATTCATTTTCCTATCCAATACTCTCATCATTTTGGATTACAAACTACATAAATCAACATAATTCGAACTGACAGCATCAAATTTTGCAGACATCATACTTCATGAATCTATAATTTAACCATAATATCACAATGCGGGAATCTAAACGCAACCATTTCATATTCGGGTTCCAAGATCGAATTGATCTTATAATTCAGCTCCCAATCATCATTTCGTATGAATCTCAAATTCGAGGTTTGAAGTTCAAATTTATCTTACCTCCTGCTTCTGGATGCGTGTTCGCTAGCAGTGGCGATCCTCCTTCGAATCTCCCCCTCGGCGATGCTGTAGCCCGCCGCAGATTCCTTCTCTCCAAGCCTTCGCACTTGTTCTGTTCACTCCTCTCTCGTCGACCTCACCGCTTCCAGAACTTTCCTCCCTCTACTTCCTTTCAGCCGCTCCATTCTCTCTCCCCCCAGTTTGAATTCAGCAGATGCAAAGTATTTATAATTGGGTGGAATGGATTTTGTACCGTTAGATCTGGTGATTTTGAAATTTTCTTTGCTAAGTCCCTAAGCCCTTTTAAATTTGCAGAAGGCCCCTGAATTAACTAAAACTTCTTACAAAACACCCGAAAGTTAAACGTTCATTTATACTGGATGTTACAACAGCTTTAGTAAGTGTTATTGATTACTAACTAAATTTAAATTTTTTAAGATTGTCATAGCTAAATTATTGTTGCCTTAATAATTAAATTATTTTTTTAAAAAAACGTCTTACTGTTAAAAATTAATATTTAAATTTAAAATTTGTTACTGTCTAAAATAATATGTTATTGTTTATAATCTTTTTTGGTACAATGTAATATATGATTTAATTTTACATTAATCAAGACTCGAAACTTTAATTTCTAATTTAATTACAAATATGTATAACTACTAGTTGAAAGTCTATTGGTTAAGCATAATTATATTAATTATAATTAATATTATAAACTTGGCTTTATATAGAGATCAAATAATGGGGTATTAATAAATGCATTAGCTTAAAAAAATTAATTTTACTACACAAAAATTAAGTAGATATGTTTTTACTCTAAACCCCCAAACCCCCCCCTCCTCCCCCTCCAAAAAAAAATAGTGCAACAATAATGTACTTTGAATATATATATTTGTGAGAGAATAAAGTGAAAATATTTAGGACAAATTATTAAAATCAGTTTCTGATTTTTTTTTTTTATTTCAAACATCAAAATTTTATTATTTTTAACTGAAAAAGTTAAAATAGATACACCGTATTTAAATATTTTAAAAATAAATTAAAGAAAACAACTTTAAACTAGTTAATTAAATTAATATATTATAGATTAATAATAATAAACCTATTTTTATTGTTATTAATTTATAATTTAATTAATTAATTAATTAAACTTATTTTTTCAAATATAAAAATTTGATCTAATCATTGTATTTTTTTTTATTAAAAAATAAAAATAAATTAAACATTTAGAAAAAATAATAAAGGTTGAAAATTAAGTTATAACAAAAAAAATATATTATATATTAAATTATAATAAATTTCAAATCTGGAGAATAATTTAATAATTTATTTTAAATTAAATATAATGAATATGTTAAAATTTTTAATTAAAAGTTCAATTGCTGCATGTTGTCTAATTAATTTCTTACTTCAAAATTTATTATTGATTATGTAAATTTTTATTTAACCTATTTTCATATTAAACCAATTTTAGAAGCTAGTTTAACAAGAAAAATATACTATAACAATAACTTATAATATATTAACAAAGTGGAGAATTATTGTAACAGCCCCGGAAATTGTTAAAATGAAATGAGTATTTAAACACATAAAATGCGGAAGCGAGATCAAAATTTCAGTTAACATCCCTTACACGAAAATCAAAAACGTACTTAAAATATAAAAGATTAAACTAACTAAAAGAGAAACTCGAAAATAAAACTATGAGTATGACTACAGAATCTCTAGGCATCCCCTTCGTCGTCCTCCTGCGGAACGGGCTCGGGAACCATGTCTTCCTGATCTGAAATTGTTAAATAAGGAGTGAGCTACACTAGCCCAGTAAGAACATCACGATATCTCACCGTCACGGAGGTAAAGGTGGGTAGAAAAACACAAAAGACCAATGGAGCATGATTTACAACAAATCCTTTTATTCATGATAAAACCTTTACCATCCACTTACCTCGGTGGAATTCATGAAACAATATAAGAAAACAATAACATTATCAAAATCATGGATTAATATAAGCTGTAAAACATAGCACTTATCACGCATTTTGTAATTCAATCATTATATCACATATCCTTTTCTCATTTACCAGCCTACTAGTATCCATGGAGGTCCCTAGGGGTCCGCTACCCGTTAACCTTTAACATTCATAATCAGTTTCCAGGGCCGTCCCCCATACCCCGTCCGGTATGGGCGCCAAAACCATAAACCTCAATACCCCGTCCGGTATGAGGGTGAAACGGGCCGTCCCCATACCCCGTCCGGTATGGGCGCCAAAACCATAAGATCTCCATACCCCGTCCGGCATGTGAGACCACAATCCCGGTAGGGTTCCCTACGGACCCGATCCGTCCACCATCTCCCAGGATATCTAGTCAGGCTGACCCCATCATACAATTATCAGTCTACACAATCTTTCATTTTCCTTTTCCTCAATAAGCATCATCAATTCACATTTAAACAAGCAAATCGTAATTCATGCCAAACAGACAACATACAGTATCAGTTCTTCAGTCATTCAACCCATAATTAATAAAACAGTAATATATGCACTTGAAACTATAAAATGAACACATCAAACCTCATAATGCATTTAAAGCTGTAAAACAGGCCAAATAACAGTAAATCATCAATCACACTAGACTCGGGCTCCATTAGCAACCTTAAGCAATTTCACACATGCGTTAATTCAAGAAATACCGTTTTATCATTTTGAACTTTAATACCGTGATAGGAAATAGGGTGAGGGGTCCTTACTTATTTTCGGGATCCGAATACGATTCACAGTGCGCCTACAGGCCGTCCCTAATTTTTCCTGAATTTTTTTTCGGGGAACTGAAACACACTAACGGTACCTGCACGTGTTCCAAAAAATCTCAAATTAGGCTCAGGGCCCCTTTTTAGCCAATATCGCAACTCCGGCACGGCGGCTCCGCCGTGCTCCGGCGACGGCGCCGCCGCAAGCGGCGGCGATTCGCCTCGGGTTGGCTGTTTTCGGCCGTTTCCGGCCGAATTCGGCCACACTCGCATCGGTCCCTGCGAGAAAACAACCCTAGGGCCCTCGGGAGGCCAAAAAATCACGGAGAAGCGGAGCTTACCGGCGGCGGCGCTCTCGGGTGCGGCGGCTCTCCGGCGAGGTTCGTGGTTTAGTGATTCGGCTCCGGTCAACCTGTAGAGAAAAGAATGGTGATCACAGTGATATAAAAATTGCATCAAACGGAGGTCGGGAAGGGCCTCGTCGGAGGCAAAAACCGAGAGGGGGCGCGGCGGCGCCGCTGGTCTTCGGCCGCGTATTCCGGCCGTTTGGCCGGGATTTTGGCTTCGATTTGGCCACAGGAGGAATCAGCGTGGAAAAACGAGTCGGGGGTATGAAATTTACCTCGATCGGCGGTCGGAAATTTCCCCGGTGCGGCGGCGGGTGGCGGCGGTCGGCCTCTGGTTCGTCTTCTCCGGCGAGCGGCAGGCGGCTAGGGTTTGTGGTCTGGTGTGGGGGTTCTATTTATAACCCCTTGCCTTTTGATCTCAGCCGTCCATTTTGTTTTAATCTGGGCCGTTCGTTTTTGATTGAATCTGGGCCGTCCGTGCGATTGTATCTGGGCCGTCCGATCGCGCGATTGATCTGGGCCGTCCGATCGCGCCCACGCGGATCGCCAACGTGGCCCGTTCCGGAGCGACGTGGTCTTGCCACGTGGCAGGCCCCGGTTGGGCGGGACTGCTGACGTGGCTGCCGACGTGGCTTTTTTTTTTTTTTTTTTTTTTTCCTTCTCGGTCCGGGCACTACAACTATATATTATTAGTAATATTTGAGCTAATAAATTTTAAGGAGAGTGCAATGATCTTAATCAAAATCTCACTGTATTGATAGTAATTAATTATGATATATTTAATAAAAACTAAGATTAAAAAAAAGTTAATTATGCATAAATAATTTTCTATTTAAACTATTTTTTTAAGTGAATTCGTCAAAATTAAAAAATAAAAAAAAGATATAATTAAAAAAATAAAAATCGTACAAAAAATGTTTAGCAAATTACAATTTCAAGGAGCTTTAGGTAATTGCCAACTTTTTGTTTGTGAAATGCAATAGTTAATGAGGTCATATGCTAACATAAGCTTCAATGTGCAAGTCAATGATTAGATGTTTAAATGAGGCCACCTAAAAATTACAGAGAACTTCTCTTTTAACTTTTACACTCAAATTTTTAATGAGCGGTGGTCATGAGTTCTCATGCCATCAAATATGGCATGTGTCGATTTTTTTTAGTCCTTCACGGGATACCAACTAAGGAAATTTAGCCTTTGCATATTTTTTTACTTGGCAAATCATAACTCCATAAGATAAATGTAACACTCCACTTGCCACTGCACAAAATTTGTATTAAAAAAATCTCTATTTATTCGAACCTTAAAGCTACCTAAACTCATTTAAATTTATTTCACAGGTTTATATAGTAATTCATGTTTTAAATTCATAATTTTAATTTTATGCTGATTCTATTATTTTATACTTTGTAAGTATTTTTATTAAAAAAATAATTTTTAGGAGAAAATGAAAAAAGGGGAGAAATCTAGCGGGAAAACACCTGGGGGAGAGGCTCGCCCACGCGGGCACCACGCGCTGTGCGCGAGCGTGCACGCGCGACAGCGCGCACATCCCATTCGCCCAGGGTGTGGGGCTAGTCCTGTGTGTGTGCGTCTTGTCACGCGCAGACAGGCCAATCCACGTGTGGACAGGGTCAGGCGTCACGCATTATGTGTGCACTGTCCGCGCAGTGGGCTTGCACGGATAGGCCTGCGCACGCGCAAGCTAGCTCCTGTGCGCGGCAGGGTAGGCCGGTGCCTGCAGGCTGGGCTTGCAGTGCGCGGCAGGGTAGGCTGGTGCCTATAGGGTAGGCTAGTTCCTGCAGCGAGCGGCAGGGTTGGCCGCAGTACCTGCAGGCTGAGCCTGCAGCGCGCGACAGGGTAGGCTGGTGCCTGCAGGCTAGGCATGCAGTGCACGATCGACCTAGGTGAGGCACATTGCCACCTTTGGCAGTGAGTCGCTGCCCCCTTGGGCATCGTGCATCACCTTGGGTGGTGTGCCACTGCTTTGGGTGGTGAGCCACCGCCAATGGAGGAATATTTCCTTTGTTTTTTACGTTGCCGTCATGTCGCGTCAAATTGATTATCTTCCATTCAAAATTCTCTCTCTTCACCATATTTCGCCACTTGGTGCAAATCCAACGGTCTCTATTTTCTATAAATAGGGACCATTTTCTTCCTTTTCCTCATCACTTCCATTTCATTCTTCCATTTTCCAAGAATTTAGAGAGAGATGGAGTGATTTAAAGAGGGAAGGAGAAAAGAAGAGAAAGAACGGTGTAGGAAAACTTCGAGATTTCAGTAAAAAGTTTAATATTTCATTAAATATCTTAAAGAATATTTTTAGAAAATTAAAATTATGAAGTTAGTGTTTGTGTTTTGCATGTTCCATGTTTACTAGTTCTAATAAAATGATTTATTCTTGATTTCAAGCATGATATGTGATTTTATAGGTACTTGATGATTTGAATATTAAATAATATGAATCTGGTGATATTTACCTGAAAAATGTAACAAAAAAAAAAAAGAAAAGAGAAAGAAAGAAAAGAGCAATGAGCTTGAATGGTCTGAAAAATTTATGTATATGTATTAATATGCATAATGTATCAAATATCTCGTTAGACTTTTTATCTATGAGGGTCTGCTTTCCCCTCTCCCATCTCGTTTGGAAAGATGTGAGAGAACTGCTCCATGTGGATAACGACGTACCCTCTGACAAGGGTGATGACGCAAATATCTATTAGGAGTCACCTTTGGGTAAGTACTGTCGTGGTTATAAAATATTTGATAGGACCGCTGTGGTTGGTCCATGATCATAGATCGTACCATGGTTTGGCAAGTCAAAAATGTGTTTGAGTAAATTGCCATTATCTGTATCTGATCTGGTTATTCCACATGGGTAGTCAAAAATTCGTATCTGTGCTTAGAGATGAAAGTTGGAACGATTTCGTGAAGCATGATATGAAAATCTAAGCATTTCATGATTTTTTTGATTTTCTCTATTGTAAGTGTGATTTTGATTTGATTGTTGTGAGTGTGACATAATGTTACTTTAGATAAATAAATTATTTTTATAAAGAAAGATAGAACCCTAACGTGACCTGATGGTAAGTATTAATAACATAATTATTCACTTTTAAAATTTTACGATGTTATTTAAATATTATATTTTTACTAAGTATATGGAACTCACCCTTTCCATGCCCCTCCCTCAGATGAGGAAGATAATAAGGAATCGACTGCTGACCTACCCCTTGAAGTCTTTGAGGATCTCGTGGATCCACAACCCTTGAGTGCATGACTTGTCCCACACTTTGATGAGCCCTATCGCATAATGATAGAAGTAGCCCTTTTGTATTTTTAATATCTTATATTTTGTTGCCACTTCTGGCCTCAGTTATGTATATATCTAATTGGAACTCATATATTTTGGTAAGGGATTTAAAATAGTTTGCTCCACTGTATACAATTTTTATCATGCATTCGTAATCTATTTATGTATCTGACACCCTTATGTCTTAATTAACATTTGAGATGTCACAATAAAACTCAACTTAATCATGATAGTCCCATAAACATATTAATCAACTAAGTCATAAGTCATGTTGAATCAAATATTACAAGCTGACTACTAACAACTTATAATACACTAATAAATAGACAAGTTATATGTTATTATCATAGCATTAATGGTAATTAATTATGATGTATCTAATAAAAATAAAGGTAGAAAAAGTTAATTATGTGTAAATAATTTTCTACTTAAATTTCTTCTTTAAGTGAACTTGTCAAAATTGAAAAAGAACAGACAAGTATATAATTGAAAAATTAAAAGTGATATTAAAAATTTTTACCAAATTAAAATTGTAGGGCCTTTTTTGTGATTTTATAAGTTTATTGTTTGCATTACTATGGTCAAATGAGATAAACATTGCTGATTTTTTGTTTGTGAAAGTAAATAGTTAGTAATATCATACACTAACATACCCAACGTGTCAGCCAATGATTGGATGTTTAAAAATCACGCCACCGAAAAAAAATGAAGCACTTCTTTTTTCAACTTTTTCATTAAAATTTTCAATTAAGCGGCCCTAAGTTCTCATGCCATCACATATGATACGTGTCAAATTTTTTTAGTCCTTTGCATGATACCAACTAAAGAAATTTAGCCATCACAGAATTTTTTAAATCCAACACGTTATAATTCGCTGAGACAAAATTCATCATGAGTTTTATTAACATATTAATTAATTAAGTCATAGGTTCTATCAATCAAATATTACAATTTGACTACTATCAACCTATAATACACTTATAAATTAATGAGTTGTATGTTATCAGTAAGGTTTGAACTAGTAAACTTCAAGTAGAGTGCAAAGATCTTAATCATAAGATGATTGTATTAGTGGTAACTAATTATAATGTATTTAATAAACACAGATAAAAAAGTTAATTACACACATTTCTATTTAAACTACTCTTTTAAGTAAACTCAAAAAATTAAAAAATAAAATAAAACAAGTACATAACTGAAAAAAATGAATATGGTAAATAAATGTTTACCAAATTTAGATCAAAAGGACATTTGGATAATTTTATAGGTTTACTCCTTCTGTTACTATAGTCGAATGGGATAGACATTGTTGATTGACAGTCAGTACTTTTATCTGTGAAATCTAACGGGTAGTAATGTCACATGTTGAATGTGTAGATCAATGATTGGATGTTTAAAAAAGGAGCCCCCTAAAAAAAATGGAGCACTATTTTTTTTAACTTTTTCACTAAAATTTTCAATGAGTGACTTTGAGTTATTTTGCCATCACATATGGCACGTATCATATTTTTTTAGTCCTTTACGTGGTACCAACTAAAGAAATTTAGTTGTCATAGAATTTTTTTTATCTGGCACATTATAACTTGCTAAGACAAAATTTAACTTAATTATGACAGTTATTAACATATTAATGACTTAAGTCATAGGTCTTATTAGTCAAACATTATGGTTCATCGGTCAGACTTCATTGGAAAAAGAATTCCGCATCGAAGAGGGAATTGATTTGACTAATATTAGCTTATAATACATTTATAAATTGATGATTTATATGTTATTAGTTAGGTTTGTACTAATAAACTTCAAGTAGAGTACAAAGATCTTAATCACAAGATAACCGTATTTGTGGTAATTAATTATGATGTATTTAATTGAAACAAAGATAGAAAAAGTTAATTACGCATGAATAATTTTCTATTCAATCTAACCCTTTAAGTGAAATTATAAAAGTGAAAAATAAAAAAAATAACTTAAATAAATGAATATGGTACATACTAAATTTAGATTGGAAGGAACTTTTGATAATTTCTTATGTTTACTCTTTGCGTTACTATAATCAAATAAGATAAACATTATTATTTTTTTTATCCATGAAATCTAACGGTTAGTACTTTTATCCATGAAATTTAACGGTTAGTAGTGTCACATGTTAAACGTGTAAAACAATAATTTGATGTTTAAAAATAATTCCATATAAAGAAGGCTTATCCCTTGTCTTTTACCTTTTCAATAGGATTTTCAACAAATAGCTCAGGAGTTGTCACATCGTCGCATGTGCCACACATCAATGGTGCAACCATCAATCACTTCTTTATAAACCCAAAAATAGTCTTTTTCTTGACTCTTTCTATATATATCTCTCTATATATATATATATATATCTCTCTCTCTATATATATATATCGTGGTAGGTTTAGACTCTAACAGCTTGAGCATTGTCTTCTTCATTCATCCTCTTTAATATGCTCTCTTGAGTCTTTCTCTCCACCCTAAAACTCACCATTTTGTGTTCTCCCCCTGGTTTTCAATTCAACCGTCAAGCTTTGATGTCAATTAGGGTTTTTCTGAATTCTTCTCTCTTTATCATCATCATCTTCTCAATTTTTCTCCTTAAATCTAAAGCTAATCTTTTCTCTTTATCCGATCCTTTAATACCATCATCCTTTTTAATTATCTTCTTCTTCTTTGGTTCCAAGTAGATTGACTGGTTTTTTCTCTTAATGAAAATGGAGGTAGCGAACAATGATTGTCTTCTAAAGGGCTCTACCATAACCTTCGGTCAAAGCCTCTCTGTCCTAGTGGTTAATCAACAAACAATCGTGCTCATGTACCTGTCTTCACTGCTTAGACAGTACAAGTATAGAGGTAAACTCCCACATATATATATGTGTGTGTGTGTGTATATATGGATATATATATATATATATTAAATGAATCCAAATTTTGATTACCACTTTTTATCTTGGTTTTGATTTAAATTTATGTTCTTATTTTGATGAAAATATTTTCTTATCTAACCATAGGTTTGATTTTGGATTCTCTCTCTATATGCATATGTATTTATCATATATGTCTATGCATGTTTGCGTGTGTATTGGTATAGATCTTGCAGGTATCTATCTATACCAATATCTTGCACAAAAATGGAGATTTTTTAGATAAATTTGTTCAGAATTTTTATGGATCTACTATTTAACCAGATACCACAAATAAAATTATAGTGCACATATATATAAGGAAAAAAATTGAAGGAAAAGGTGGTATTGTAACATATGTATGTATATATATAATATATACAACTAACTTCTCCTTTTAAGTATATGTATTATGTTTTTCCTTTTTGGTTGAACTAGAATTGCTTTTACGGCATGCATGCGAACATATATAGGTTTGTCCATGTATACATGTTCTATTTTATCTAACATTTTTTAAATATTTTCTGATTTTTTTGGTTTGATAGTGATACTTGATTATTTTTATAATCTAAAATTCAGATTTTTTTTCATGTAAATTATGGTCGTTTGTAGTCTTTTTGTATATTTTCTAAATGAAGGAAACAAATTGTATTTGTTATATATTATATATGTCTATCTGTCATTTTAGATATATATAAAAACGCATGTACATAGTCATATTCAACTATTCCTATTATTAGAAATAGTAAATCAAGGATAATAATGTTAAATAAATTAAAAAGAAACATAATCCTATAACAAATGCTATATAAGATGAGAACTAGATACAAATTTTCCATTTTAATAATGTAAATCTGTTTTAATCATTAATATTTTAGAGTAAAAGTTCAAATATATCTAGCTAATATAAGAAGTATGTCATTAATATGGTCTTTTAACTTTAATAATATACAATTATTATTTGTACGTTCAAAACGATATTTTAACTCAACAATTATATGATACATGATATGATATAATATAAACACATGACTAATCACACTTCATTATCCCAATACTTCTTACATAAGATGGAACATTGGTGCACTAAGCTGTCGTGCCCTGGTACGTTTCACATTTATGTATGTCTGCATATGTATTTAATTTTAAATTTGTCTTGAAGCTTCAAATTAGGTACAATCATTAATTATGAATTTTGATATTTTTTTTGCAATTACAAACATTATGTCATTAACTAATACAAGCAAGCATACCCACTTGCATACATATATATATATATATAAGATATAATGTATCTACTTCATTATATTTCATAATTATATATAAGATATAATTTTATTAAGAAAAATTTTCAACTATTTTTTTATTTTTTCCTATTATTCACGTTAGATTGATCAATTTTAATGTCTTCTTTTGTTCTTCATTCTTTCAGTGACCTAGTTACTAAATGGGGAGTTATTGTTATGGACATGATTTTGGCACAACCAGATCGTTTCAAACTTGTTATGACATCCATGGAATTACATGATAGAAATATTATTGTTTTTGTAAACGCAATCAGAAGAACAGGGATTGCTATAATTCGTAAGTTGATTCAAGATTTCATAAATCTTTTTTAATTTTCAGATGTTTTTAATTTATTTTCATTATCATGCAGTGATGACATCAGATACCACCATAGTTTCTCTCAAAGCCTTGCAAGATGGTACATGCATATGTTTTGAGAAACCCATTTTTACCACAAAATGTTAGAGACGTGTGGAAACACGTGATCAAGAAAAAGAGATAAGATAAAATCGAATCTGATGCCAGACCAACTAGTTATGTTCATAAAGAAAATGAGGATTAAACCTTAGGGAAGAGAGTATTGAAAGGTGTGAAGATCAATGAGGGAGCTAGTGTGTCAACAGCCAAAAAGGAGGTGGCTAGCGTTGATCCTAAGGACCTGAAAGGGAGGAAGAAAGCAATGGATAAAAGAGATAATGGTAATGGAGTTGAGACAAATCAAGCTAAGATGAACCCATTAGGGATGTCTTAAGTTGGCCAAAGTACTCCAATGTCAAATAGAAAGGAACCAAAAGTTGGAGTTGGAAATGCAAAATCCAAAGTGAGAAAGATGAAATTTGCCTCTGAGAATATTAGCAGTAATATGACTGGGGAAGATGGTGAGGAGGATAAGGGTGAGAACCGTGTTAAGAAACAACGTATGGTTTGGAACCCATACCTGCATTTGAAGTTCAGTACTTTAGGTGACAAAGGTGATTTCTCAATCCTCATGAAAAGTTATAACTTTAATTTTAATATATGTGTACATATATATACATATAGTTTATATAATGATATCCTTTGTTTTCTACATGCAGAAGCTCGTCCAAAGTCACTATTAAATTTTATGGATGTTCTAGAGTTGACTCAATACCAAATTGCTAGTCGTCTATAGGTTTCATTCTGTAACCCCTTTTTTTTACTATTTTTTTTTGGAAAATCAAATAAATATTATTTGTTCTTGACTTATAGTGAATTTATATTTAAAATTTCAAAAGTCAATTTCACAAAACATATAACTTATATTTTTTTTAAATAACAACAATTTTTACAACAATTTTTATTAAACATCAAATAGTATTTGACAAAAAATACTTTTAAGCAATAATTATTTAACAACAATTTTAAAATTTACAACATAAACTACAGCCTACCTAAATGTTCATTGAAAAATACAAAAATAATTACGTTCTTATTTTGACGAAAATATCTTCTTATCTAACCGTAGATTTGATTTTTTATTCTCTCTCCATATGTGCATATGTATTTATTATATATGTCTACGCATGTTTGCGTATATATTGGTATAGATCTTGCAAGGTATCTATCTATACCAAAGTCTTGCATAAAAATGAAGATTTTTTAGATAAATTTGTTCAGATTTTTTTGGATTTACTGCTTAACCAAGTAGCACAAATAAAATAATAGTGTACATATATATAAGAAAAAGAATTGAAGGAAAAGGTGGTATTATAACATATGTACGTGTATATAATATATTTACAGCTAGCTTAAGTATATATATTATGTTTTTCCTTTTTGGTTGGACCGAAATTGCTTTTAGGACATGCATGCAAACATATATAGGTTTGTCCATGTATACATGTTTCATTTTATCTAATATTTTTTTTATTATTTTCTGATTTTTTTGGTTTGATAGTGATACTTGATTATTTTTATAATCTCAAATTTAGATTTTTTTTCATGTAAATTGTTGTCTTTTATTATTTTTTCGTATTTTTTCCAAATAAAGGAAATAAATTGTATTTGTTATATATTATATATGTTTATCTATCATTTTAGATACATATAAAAACGCGTGTACATAGTCATATTCAACTATTCCTATTATTAGAAATAATAAATCACATATAATAATGTTAAATAAATTAAAAGAAAACATAATCCTATAAGAAATGCTATATAAGATGACAACTAGATATAATTTTTCTATTTTAATAATGTAAATCCGTTTTAATCATTAATATTTTAGAGTAAAAGTTCAAGTATATCTAACTAATATAAGGAGTATGTCATTAATATGGTCTTTCAACGTTAATATTATATAATTATTATTTTTATGTTCAAAACGATATTTTAACTCGATAATTAATATGATTCATGATAGGATATAATATAAACACATGACTAATCACACACCTCATTATCCCAATACTTATTACATACGATGGAACATTGGTGCACTGGGCTGTCGTGCCTTGACACGTTTCACATTTCTATATGTCTACATGTGTATTTAATCTTAAATTTGTCCTAAAGCTTAAAATTAGGTACAATCATTAATTATGAATTTTGATATGTTTTTGCAATTATAAACATTATGTCATTAACCAATATAAGCAAGCATACTCACATGCATATATATATATATATATATATATAAGATATTATGTATCTACTTCATTAGATTTCATATTTATATATAAGATATAATTTCATTAAGAAAATTTTTCAACTCTTTTTTTTTATTTTTTCCTATTTTTCACAATAGATTGATTAAACTTAATATCTTTTTTTGTTCTTCATTCTTTCAGTGATCATTACTAAATGAGAAGTTATTGCTATGGACATGATTTTGGTACAATCAGATCGTTTCAAACTTGTTATGCCATCCATGGAATTACATGATATAGATATTACTGTTTTTGTAACACAATCAGACGAACAGGGATTGCTATAATTCGTAAGTTGATTCAAAATTTTTTAAGTCTTTTTAATTTTTAGATGTTCTTAATTTATTTTTAATATCATGCAATGATGACATCAAAGACCACCACTGTTTCTCTTAAAGCCTTGCAAGATGGTGCATGCTTATGTTTTGAGAAAGCCATTTCACCACAGAATGTTAAAGACGTGTGGAAACATGTGATCAAGAAAAAGAGATTAGATGAAATCGAATCTAATGCCAGAGCAACCAATTGTGTTCATCAAGAAAACAAGGATCAAACCTTAAGGAAGGGAGTACTTGAAGATGAGAAAATCAACAAGGGAGCTACTATGTCAACATCCAGAAAGGAGGTGGTCACCACTGACCCTAAGGACTCGAAAGGGAAGAAGAGAGGAATGGATCAAGGAGATAATGGTAATGGAGTTGAGAAAAATCAAGCTACGATGAACCCATTAAAGATGTCTCAAGTTGGCCAAAGTGCTCCAGTGTCAAACAGAAAGGAACCAAAAGTTGGAGCTAGAAATGAAAAATCCAAAGTGAGAAAGACGAAATTTTCCTATGAGAATATTAGTGGTAATGCGACTGGGGAAGATGATGAAGAGGATAAGGGTGAGAACTGTGCTAAGAAACAACGTATGGTTTGGAATCCATACCTGCATTTGAAGTTCAATACTTTAGGTGACAAAGGTGATTTCTCAGTCCTCATAAAAAGTTATAACTTGAATTTTAATATGTATGTACATACATATACATATAGTATATATAATATATCATTTGTCTTCTACATGCAGAAGCTCGTCCAAAGTCACTACTAACTTTCATGGATGTTCCAGAGTTGACTCAAAACCAAATTGCTAGTTGTCTACAGGTTTCGTACTGTAACCCCCTTTTTTACTTTTTTTTTTTAAGATCAAATAAATTTTATTTGCTCTTGACTTATAGTGAATTTGTAATTAAGAGCCTATTTAGGGCAGCTCTAGGCTGTAGTTTTTGTATTTAAAAAGAATTTTTGTAACTAAACCAATAAAATATAGAGTATCTTTGAAAAATAAAGTTAAAATTTGTTTTTGCTAGTTTTAAATTCAAATTTTATAATATAGAAATTTTTATAAAATAACTTCAGTTTTTTTAATATTTATATTTAAAATTTCAAAAGTCAATTTTACAAAACATAAAATTACGTTTTTTTTCAAGTAACAATAATTTTTATTAAACATCAAATAGTATATGACAAAGAATACTTTTAGTCAATAATTATTTAATAATAATTTTAAAATTCACAACATAAATTGCCTAACTGTTTATTGAAAAATACAAAAATAATTACTAACTACCTAGTATTCTTTCATGTTTATATTGTATGTGGCAAGGTTCATATATGCATAATTATTAATCTTTACTAGTTCAGCAGCGAATTTGGTTAAATACTAGTGTAATTAACATATAATTATGCACAGTTCGTGAAGACTTGATTTTGAATTTTAAGTCAAATTGCACACTTATTTTATCTTTAGATTCATATAAATAAATTTTGAAGTGTGATCTTTTGAAATTTACTAGACATGGGGTATGGGTTTTTAGGGTTTTGATATTTTTTTGCAATTACAAATATTATGTCATTAACCAATACAAGCAAGCATACCCACATGCATGTGTGTGTGTATATATATATATAATATTATGCATCTACTTCATTAGATTTCATATTTATATATAAGATATAATTTTATTAAGAAAAATTTTCAACTATTTTTTTATTTTTTTCTATTTTTCATATTAGATTGATCAATTTTAATGTCTTTTTTTGTTCTTCATTCTTTAGTGACCTAATTACTAAATGGGGAGTTATTGTTATGGACATGATTTTGGCACAACCAGATCGTTTCAAACTTGTTATGACATCCATGGAATTACATGATAGAGATATTATTGTTTTTGTAAGCACAATCAGAAGAACAAGGATTGCTATAATTAATAAGTTGATTCAAGATTTCATAAATCTTTTTTAATTTTTAGATGTTTTTAATTTATTTTTATTATCATGCAGTGATGAAATCAGAGACAACCATAGTTTCTCTCAAAGCCCATTTTCACCACAAAATGTTAGGGATGTGTGGAAACACATGATTAAGAATTAGAGATAAGATAAAATCGAATCTGATGCCAGACCAACTAGCTGTGTTCATAAAGAAAACAAGGATCAAAGCTTAAGGAAGAGAGTATTGAAAGGTGTGAAAATCAATGAGGGAGCTAGTGTGTCAACAGCCAAGAAGGAGTTGGCTAGCATTGACCCTAAAGACCCAAAAGGGAAGAAGAAAGCAATGAATCAAGGAGATAATGGTAATGGAGTTGAGACAAATTAAGCTAAGATGAACCCATTAGGGATGTCTTAAGCTGGCCAAAGTACTCCAATGTCATACAGAAAAGAACCAAAAGTTGGAGCTGGAAATGAAAAATCCAAAGTGCGAAAGACGACATTTGCCTCTGAGAATATTAGCAGTAATGTGACTGGGGAAGATGGTGAGGAGGATAAGGGTGAGAACCGTTTTAAGAAACAACATATGGTTTAGAAACCATACTTGCGTTTGAAGTTCAGTACTTTAGGTGACAAAGGTGATTTCTGAGTTCTCATGAAAAGTTATAACTTTAATTTTAATATATGTGTACATACATATACATATAGTACATATAATGATATCATTTGTTTTCTACATGCAGAAGCTCGTCCAAAGTCACTACTAAATTTCATGGATGTTCCAGAGTTGACTCAATGCCAAATTGCTAGTCGTCTATAGGTTTCGTACTATAACCCTTTTTTTTACTATTTTTTTGAAAAATCAAATAAATATTATTTGTTCTTGACTTATAGTGAATTTATATTTAAAATTTCAAAAGTCACTTTCACAAAATATAAAACTTATTTTTTTTTAACTAACAACAATTTTTATTAAACATCAAATAGTATTTGACAAAAAATACTTTTAAGTAATAATTATCTAATAATAAATTTAAAATTCGCAACATAAACTACAGCCTGCCTAAATGTTCATTGAAAAATACGAAAATAATTACTAACTATCTAGTATTCTTTCACGTTTATATTGTATGTGGTAAAGTTCATGTATGTATTAATTATTAATCTTTATTAGTTCAACAACAAATTTAATTAAATACTAATGTAATTAACATATAATTTGGTACAGTTCATGGAGACTTGATTTTGAATTTTAAATCAAATTGCACACTTTTATTTTATCTTTAGATTCATTATAAATACATTTTGAAGTGT
Source organism: Carica papaya (assembly GCF_054855325.1). Taxonomy (NCBI): domain Eukaryota; kingdom Viridiplantae; phylum Streptophyta; class Magnoliopsida; order Brassicales; family Caricaceae; genus Carica; species Carica papaya. Next base: position 14,010,868 of record NC_142313.1, on the reverse strand, counting down.
GATCTATTGAAATTTACTAGACATGGAGGATGGGTTTTTAGGGTTTTCAATTGATTAGATTTGGTTAGTTTGTAATATACAATATACAAACCACATATACTATGAACTTTTCTAATAATATATAATAGCATACATGTGTCTATTGATTATAGATTCTATATAATACAATTAGGCATGCATTAAATGGTGTCTAAGTTCAATACATTACTTAAAATAGTAAAATAGCGTTATAGTTAATTAATGCTTTACAAAATTAAATGACAAAATTTTTAATCATTAAATTATATTTTCTTTTGAAAATAGTATATTATGATTTTAATGTTATTGTCTAATTATTGGAATTTTAATGCTTGTAATTATTATTCTTCTTTAAATATATATATTATTAGTATTTCCATTTTAAAGTATTTATTTATTAGTATTTTTAGTGAAAATTCATAATTATATAAATATATATTAATTACAATAAAATTTCATATTAGTAGACACAAAAATACGTAACTTAATTTGAATAAACTATTTTTTATAGACATATATGCCAATTACGTAGCTAATAATGGATTAGTTTTTAAGTATTTATTTATAGATACATAAATTTTGAATTGAAAATTTTCAAATACATTTGTATATACTGGCAAAAGTGGAAAAATCTTATAAGGGGGGGAGGGGGGAGAATGCATATAGAGTGACTTACAGAAATAAATTATAAACAAATTATTGTGCAAATCTCATAAAGAGCTTGATATGTTGGTTGAAAATTAGTTTACAGATAATAAACCTTAGTGTTAAGGTATCACTAATGAGTAACGAGTAGTTTTTGTAGAGGAAAAAAGCTGAAGTTCAAAGCCATTCTGAACCAAAATGTACCTTGACATCCTTACTACTAGGCACCAAAATCAAGCTTTCTGGACCATCAATGCCAATGAGGAAAGACAGTTCATTGCTGCAATCTAGATCTCTATGAAATCGAGCAAAGAATAACAGTTCATTTCTGCTGTTCAAATCATAATATCAGCGATTGCAGAATAAAAATTTGAAGCTGCAAACCAGATCTACGCAACCATGGTTGCAAAACAACAATTCAGTGTCACCATCACTAGCTATGCAGAGAAACACTCCATTGCTGCTACTTGGATCACCATCTTCACTAAACCTACAGAATAATATTTCAATGTTGTAATCCGGATCATTAGAAAACATGCAGGATAATATCTCGTTGTTGCAACCTAGATCTATATTTAGATGGCTGCAAACTAAGGATCCTATACTGCAATCCAGAGCAAATGATAATTTCATGTTACATAATAACAATTCATTGTTGCAGATGGGTTCCTCACTAAACAATGTTCAAAATAATGCTTCAAGGGTGCAAGTTGGATCATCATATTGGGTACTGTATAACAATTTGCTTATGCAGCTTGGATCGTCATTCAATTGGGTGCAGAATAATGTACTAATGTTTCAACCTAGACCCTCATTTAATTTCCAGAATAACAATGCAATGCTGCAATGCGAGCCATCACTAGATGTGCAGGACGATGATGTGTTGCTGATATATGGACCACAACCAGAATGGCTGCAGGAAACATTTTTGGTGCTGCAACAGGGATCATCATCATAATAATAATCATCATCATCATCACATGGTTTGCTGAATAACATTTCAACCCTGCAGCCTGGAATCCCATCACATCTATAACCAAGATCCTCACAAGAGAGAAAGAGTATGAATTCACTACCAAGTCAACTGGGAGTTAGAAATATTAGACTTCTTTATGGAGGTAATACTAGACAAGCTCTTTCTCATCCAACAGTAAAGTAAGTGATTGATTTTACTAATTTCAAAACATAAACTAAACATGAGAAGATGTTTATTGGAATACCTCCCGAGATATGGCCCAGGATTAATTTAAAAAATAATAATAATAATATAAAAATATAAATTTTAAATTTATAAATATTTATTTAATGTAAAATTAGGAAAAAAAAATAAGTGGATGATGAAATTAAAAATAATTTTGAAAAAAATAAGTGAAAATTTAGGTTCATGGGGTATTTTTGAAAGAAAAATCAGAAACTATGGGTCAAAATACAATTAAAAAAAATTACGTCACGTAGGACTGCCTAGTCAGCAGCCCCGACGAACAAGAGTGTGCCTCGTGGCAAGGCACCCTGACTCGGTTCCATGCGAGAGGTCACGCTGGCAATCCGCGTGCCCACGATCAGACAACCCGGATGTGTTCCCTAGCGCGTGGACTATCCGGATATGTTCCCTCCTCAGCACGATCTGAAGGTCGCGGTTAAACGCGATGAACGACAGATTCATTCCTTTTTAAACTTGATCGTACGGTCCAAATCAAGTCATGATGAACGGTACAAATTCATTTTTTCTTTAAATACAATCGAACGGTCGATATCAAATGTGATGAATGGTCCAGATTTAAGGGAGACGGGTATAAATATCACACTCTACACTAAACACAAACCCTAGCTGTCAGCCCCCCGCAGAGAAGAAGAACCAGTCGCCGAAGAACGGAGCTGACTACCGCCCGCCGCCACGCTGGAGCCACCTCCGACCGCCAACAAAAGGTAAAAATTCTCTTATTTGCTCAGAATTTGATTTTGAAAATCCTCATGGCCAAATCGGAGCATAAAGAACGCTGGATGAGCCGAAAACTATGGGTAAAGCCAGGGGGTGCCGCCACAGGAAAAACCAAAAATCGCCTCTGATGAGCCCCTTCCCGTTTCTCGTTTCCCATTTTATGCGATTTTTTCATCATTGTTTTGCCATTCTGTTTTCTACAGGTTGATCGAAGAAAAACACCCAGCCGCGAAGGTGAGCCGCAGAGCCGCCGCACAGAAAAATTCCACCACCAGTAAATTTTTATTTTTTGATTTTTTAGGGCTAACCGAGGCTCCTTAACATGTTTTCTCACAGGGATGGGTATAAAACCGACCGAAATTGGCCAAAATTGACCGAAAACAGCCAGTCTGAGGCAAACAGCCGTTGCGGGTAGTGGTACCGCCGTACTGGAATTTCAAAATTATTCGAAAATGATTTTTAACACCAATTATAGGATTTTTAGGGTATTTTTACGTATGTGAAGTATGTTTTTACCTTCGCGAAAAAATTCAGGAAACCCGGGGACCGCCAGTAGGCACAGTAGAAAGTTCAGTGTTTCGGACATTGAATCGGGTCAGAATCCCTCACTTTATTCCCTGTTATGGAATTGAATTCTAATTATAAATAATACAATAATATGTAAAATTTAGAAAACTTCGATAATTAATTACAAGTTACTAATGGAGCCGGAACTGGTTATTTATTACTGTTTGTCTTATTTTAACTGATTGTTTGATTTTATAGTTTTAAATACATGATAATACACTATAATTGGTAAGATGATTCAGTTGTGTTTCCTTGATCCATGTATTGCTTGTCTTGCATGATTTACAGTTAAATCGTGAAACTAAAAATTAAATGTAAACGAAAAATTGATTAGTTAAGTGAATGAATGAATGATAGCCTTACTGGATATACCGGGAGATGGTGGACGGACCGGGTACATAGAAAATCCTACCGTGAACGTTGCCTCATACTAGAAGGGGTATCGAGGATTAGTATTTTTGGCGCTCATACCGAACGGCGTATGGGGACAGCCCGTTTCACACTCATACCGGATGTGGTATTGAGGGATGGTATTTTTTGCCCTCATACTGGATGGAGTATTTGGGGATGGCCCCTTTCACCCTTATATCGGATGGGGTATTGAGGGATGGTATTTTTGGCGCTCATACCGGACGGAGTATGGGGACGGTCAATTAGTTGACAAGTTTTGATATGGGTTCACGCGCAGTGGGACATCTTTATGGACTCTCATGGATACTAGTAGGCAAATAAAAAAAAAGTTGTTATTCTTGCTTACTTGAATATGAGATTATGATGTTGTTGAGCTATTGTCTCTATAGGTGAGTTTTGAAAATATCACAAATGGTAAGTATACAATAAATGAATTTACTTATGATAAATGAATTTACTTAAATTAAGAGCTTAATTAGTTATTTTTATGATTTTTACTAACATTTATTTCTGTATCGGTGAGTAGTGTGATATTCTTACTGGGCTAGTGTAACTCACCATTTTATTAACCATATTTTAGATCAAGAGGACCAAGATCCATATCCCGATCAACAAGAAGGTTGTAAATAGGTCACCACTCGGACTCTCTTTAAAGGCTAGTGAAGGTTGTCATAAGATACTTAATTGTTTACTTTTTATTTATTTCTTGATTTTTCGCTTGTTCTTTTAAAAATGTCATTCTCGTAGCCTTATTGGATATTCTAAATTATTGTGTAAGGAATATAAACCCTAACTCTATTATTTTGCTTCCGCATTCAATTTATAATTTATTTTCTTATAAGTTATGGGTCGTTTCATTTATATTTTAACTTTTTTTTCTATCATTTAGTTAGATATATTTCCTTTTGGATCTCAAATGTCATCTATTACAAAAGATAAGGAGTTGATGTTGACCCTAGTAAGCTTTAGCCAAGACATTCTCCCTGGGCAGAAAAACTTGAGGGCAATATCCATCAATGCTTGCTTTGCAGTTTAACTCATCCTCTCTTTTTAGATAGTACATCCTCTCTTGTTCCTCCGTATACTAATCTTCCTTTCTCTACTAGGGAAAGCCAAAACTAAGATATAACTGATCACTAGAGTTTGTAAAACTTGCTTGACAAAGAAGAGGCAGATACTACTAATAATAGCAATGACCCAAAAAGGAGATTGATCAATTCTATGAATGGCTTGTAAAGGTTTTGGTTGGGGATGAGGAATGATGCTTGTAACAACCTGACTCTCAGTTAGATTTTAATCGCACACCTACCATGTATTGACAAAATAATTTATGAAAATATACTTGCATAAATTTTTAAAGTTTTAAAAGTATATTCCTTTCATACTTAACTTAAATATCCAATATCATAAGACATGTCTAAACCCTAAAATAAATATTCACTATAAAAGAGATAATTAACCTTAAATACTGTTTGAAATAAAATAAAATAGAACAATCTCCAAGCAAATCTCTCACTGTTCTTAAGTGGAGTCCTAAACGTCCTAATATGAAAAATATATATATATATATATAATGAATTGGGTGAGCTACACTATCTTGGTGAGGATACCAAAACCAAATAACGTGTTAACTTACCTGAGTGTTATAGAAAAATAGTAAAAACACTAATTGAATATTGATTTTAATAAATTCATTTTATATTTAAAAAACCTCTCATATCTTTCTCATTCATAGTAACATCAAATCATATCATATTCATGTTTAAATAACTTATATTCTCATACGTAGATACTCTAATTTCTTATTGAATTCATAATCAAATATAGTACATATATTATATCAATCACTTTTTTCTTTTTTCTTTTAAGATTTATGGTTTTATTTACCTTTAGATTTCAACGAGCAACATCGTTTTGACTGATATCATTGAGGGCCCATAAAGATCTCCTCTACATGTGAATACTCAATAACGATCAGTTGTCCTTATACTCCAATCCATATGAGCATCATAATAGTCAACAATCCTCATATCCAACTTGTATGAGTGTCACAGTAATATGTTGTCCCCATACCTTAGTCCATATGGGCACTACAAACATCAACCATCCTTATACCCCAACCCATATGAGTGCTGGTAATTGCTTCTCAACAATGTTTGGTTAAGGTCGTATTCATAGTAGGATTTACTGTATAAATAATACATAAACACTTTCTCGCGATGATACCTGTTAAACAAATTTTTCTCGTCTTTTAAAGGAATCAAACAGTTTTATTTTTAATTCTTTAATTCTTTACTGTAATTAATTATTTCTTCAATCACTTTATTTCTTCTTTTTTTTTGTACATTATGATAATGCCTTAAAATGACATCATTATAACCCACTTTTGGGTGTTAAACTTGATGGTATGTTATCTAATCTGAGCTATTTTCTATATTTTATTGTAGGAAAGGATATAAAGAACAGACGAAAAAAATAGCACGAAAATAGGAAGAGTTCGTGAAAAGAGTCATCAGCAGAGAAACAAGCCTTGGGCAAGGCTTGGGTTCAGTAGATAGACAACTTTCCCTTGGGTAAGGCTAAGAGTTGTGCATAGTAGCATATTTAAATTAAACGTGCACTTTTTAAATTTGGAAAAAGATATCATTCTAACCAAGATCTAGGGTCGAAAATCAAGAAAGAAATATTTTGGACAGCTTGGGATAAGCCAAAAATCAAGGAGAAGGATCCTAATCAACAAAAGAAAAAAATCCTAGCCCCTCTTTTATAAAGAGGGCGAGTACCAAACAGGTTGATATATCTCTTCTCCTTGATGCCGCACACAACAGGTTCTGCAATATTTCCTTCTTTATCTTTCTTTTTCTCTTTACTCTCAAAGAACTCATTTGTGTTAAAAAGTCAACCGTGAGTAGCTGATTTTTTTTTTCCTAGTTGATAGATCTAGCAGACTTCATCAATGTATTTGTGAGGTTTAATTGAGTTAATTTGAGTTTTACTTCAGAACCAGTATTTATTTACTTCCTGTACCTTTATATATTTGTTGTTTTGAATCCATTTGAACAGCGCCCGTCATATGAAAAGAGAAACCACAAACAACTAGCTGAACTCCTCAAATCCACAATTGTTTGAGTAGTTATGACACCTAGTAGCGATCAGTGTCGGACTGAGGAGGTAAGTCATGTAGTTGACTGGTTCACATGGATAAATCCAGCAACTTAAATATGATCCTTCTATCTCTTCAAGCCGTTGACAAGTTAAATCATGTGAATGTTTTCAGGATTTCTTGGCAGTGAAAAACCAACTAACGAATGTTTTTTAGTTGGTTTAAAAATAAAAAAAGATTAGTTGTCAGAATGTTTTCTACAACTATAACTGATTTGTCATATTTTAGGTAAAACAAATCTTTGCATCTATGATCAACTAAGTTACTGGAGTTAGTTGTCTCATCAACTAGGAATCCTCTTCATAATTGCTTTAGAGTTTAACTTGCAGCCAAGAGTTTGTTCAACATCATTCTACTTATTGTCTATTTTATATTTCGCGTGTAGAGAGATAAGAGGGATAAAAGGATATGGTTATCCTCTTTCAAAATTATTTGAACTTGTGCATATTATTAGTTAGCTCTATTACTTATCTCTTTCTACCTGTATATATATATATGTATAATTATTCAAAATAAATCAGTAAGATATTATTCAATGCTCATCCTATTACATGGTATCAAAGCTGACCCCAGCAATGGCAACTTTATCTTCCTCCTTAAACTCAATCACCCCATCACACCATAACTTTTTCGTTAAGCTCAAATGTAGTAACTACCTTGCTTGGAAAACCTCGATCCTACCCCTGCTCAATTATCAAAATCTAACGGGTTTTATTGATGGTTCTAATCCAGCTCCAACGATAATATACCAAACCCAACAAAAGAAAATGAAACCATTCTTAACCCAGAATACCAAACCTAGTTCGAAAAGGATTAAATGTTCCTCTGTTGGCTTTTATCCTCATTATCTGAAGAAGTTTTTCCTTATGCCATTAGCATGACCTTGTCACTTGAAGTCTGGGCTACCCTAGCCAATACGTTTGGCTCTATATCCCAAAACAGGCAACTGTAGCTTAACATTGAATTGCAAGAGCTCAAGAAAAATGATTTGTCAGTTTCACAATACCTTGAAAATGCCAAATCTTTAGCTAATGAATTGGCCTCCATTGGTCATACCATGAACCCCGCTGAATTTAATGCGATTATCTATTGCAACATTGGCGGAGAATATCACAACATTATCACTGCTCTCAATCTTCGACCTAAACCTATAACCTTTAATGAGTTACATAGCCATCTGATTGTTTATGAGATTATTCTCAAAAGCAACAATGAAGTGTCATTTGCTAATTTCACTCTCCAAAATGCAGCTCAACAAAATAACTTCAGCCATAATCAATTAAACTCAACGAATAGGCATACAAGCTACACCAATAACTGATAGCCCAAGAAGAACAGAGGCCCATGTCAAATATGCAATCTGCGAAATCATATCGCAGATCGCTGTTGTCGTCATTATGAACCATCTGCACGAATGGCATCCAATGCACAAGCTAACATGGCTCAAGTGAATCCTGGAGCACATGCCAGTCAAGCCCATTATTCATGCAATCAGCAACATTGACATCAACAATTGCCTTGGGTGGTCGATTCAGGTACCAATTATCATGTTACATCGAATCTTCAAGCATTGAATCATGCGGATATATATGATGGCCATGATCAAGTCCACGTAGGTAATGGATAAGGTTTGACCATAACTTATGTTGATAATCAAACATTTTCCCATCCTTCAAAATCCTTTCAATTAAATAATATTTTGTGTGTTCTATCTATGACTAATAATCTCCTTTCTCTACATTAGTTTTGTCTTGACAATCACTGTTTTATTGAACTTTGGCCTTTTTTTTATGTCAATGACCAAAACACCAAGGAGCTCCTCCTTAAGGGATACAATAAAGGGGGTCTATACATCTTGCCACATCAACCAATGAAGAGAGCTTGCATGGCACACCTGTGTTTTGATGACTGGCATTATAAATTAAGACATCATCATTTTGCAATTGTTCTTTATCTAATAAATGTTATGCTCATATCATGGGCAAACTCACAAAGTTTCACTTACCACCCATGGTACATACCAATACAACACCTCTAGAATTGATTTTTTCAATGTGTGGGGTCCATCCCCAACAACATTTAATTTAGGTTTTAAGTATTTTCTTATCTTTATAGATGATTTCACTATATTCAAATAGATCTACTTCTTAAAGAATAAAAGTGATGTTTTCAATTGTTTTATCTCCTTCAAATCACTTGTGGAAAATCAATTTAACACATAAATAAAATCTTTTCAATCAGACTGGGGAGGCAAGTTTCAGAAACTACACTCATTTTTCAACAAAAATGGCGTTTTACAATGAATTGCATGTCCACACACTCATGAACAAAATAGAGTTGTTGAATAAAAAATAAGACATATTGTGGACACCGGTCTAACACTCCTTGCTCACAATCATGTTCCATTTCGAAATTAGCCATATGCCTTTCAAGCTGGCATTTTTACAATCAATTTACTCCTAACTCTGGTTTTAAATAATATTAGTTCATACTTTAAACTGCTTTCCAAAAATTTTAATTTCTATGATTTGCATATTTTTAGGTGTATGTTGTACCCACTTTTGTGTTAATATAACAAGGTAAAATTTGCCTGCAGAAGCAAACCATGTGTTTACTTAGGTATCTTACCTAATCATTATGGTCATATGTGTCTAGATAAGGATACAGGTAGACTTTATATTGCTAGGCATGTCTCATTTGAGGAAAACAAATTCCTATTTCAGTCATCTACTCACTCGTTGCCAACTCAACTCTCTTCAATGGTCGCGACTTGGTCAGCTGCATGGATTCCTAATTATTTGCCTCCTTCACATCCTTCCCATGCAGACATTGTGTCTCATTCAAACACGTCAGGCTTGAAAAATTTATCTATGGTAGAATCAATTCAATCCCCATAAAATCCTAGGCACTTAGCTCCTAGTGACAACCGACGTCCTCTTCTTGATCCAAACCTAAAGATCACATGCCCATCACCTAATCAACCACTGACCATTCAAACTCTTATCCAACCATTAAATGATAATAATTATGTATCCCCAAATGATTTAAATTTAATTATTGATCCTACCCAATATCTTTCCTTGACCAAAACTTAACCACCTTCCACCGATCAAAGCCGAACCCATCCCATGATATTAAGTCCCTCTACCTTAGCCAAAGGGCATGCAAATCATGCATGTTGTTCCCCAAAAGCCCAACCATCTCCCAATTTCCTTCAAATTGAACCTGCCACCTTTAAATAAGCTTTTTCATATCCAAAGTGGTAAAAGGCCATGGAATCCGAATTCAATGTTATAAAAAAAATGAATATATGAGAATTGGTGCCTAGGCCATCTAATGCTAATGTTGTTGGAAATAAATGGGTTTTCAGGATTAAACGGAAGCCAGATGGATCGATGGACAGGTATAAGGCCTGTTTGGTTACTAAATGCTTTCACTAAAAGTCATGCCTTGATTACAAGGAAATTTTTAGCCCAATCATTAAAGCCACTACTATCATATTAATTCTTGTTCATGCAGTAACTCAAAGATGGCCCATTAAATAGTTGGATGTCTCAAATGCATTCCTCCATGGGTTCTTAGATGTTGATATATACATGGACCAACCTAAGGGGTTAATTGATTCTTCAAAGCCCAATTTTATGTGCAAACTAAAAAGATCCCTCAATGGGCTTAAATAGGCCCCTCGGGCATGGTTTGATAGACTCAAAAATTTCCAACATTCAGTTGGTTTCAAGAAATCTAAAGACGACACCTATTTTTTTTTTATTACTGTAGGCTCTTATAAAATTTTTATTTTGGTGTACGTAGATGATATACTCATCACAGGAGACTCAATTACCATACTCAATACACTAATTCAAAAGCTTCAACATGAGTTTCCCATGAAGGGTCTTGGTGATTTATCCTTCTTTCTTGGAATTGAAGCTCAACGTACAAAGCATGGACTATTCCTTAACCAACGCAAATACATATGGGATCTCCTAGAGCAAGTTGGAATGGCATATGCCAAAATGTGCAGTACTTCTATGTCTGCAACACCACCCCTCACAAACTCAGATGGTCAACCACTCAAAGATGGCTCCATGTATTAAAGGATTATTCGGGCCTTATAATATGTTACTCTAATAAGACCAGACATCTCATTCACTGTAAACAAGTTATGCTAGTATATGCACACACCATCTGACAATCACTAGGCAATAAAATGGGTCCTACAGTATCTAGTAGGTATATCTTCTTTAATTTTTTTTTTATACAAAATCATCTTACCAATTACAATGCTTCACAGATAGTGACGGGGGGGCTATCATAATGATAGGTGTTCCACCAATGGCTTTGCAATCTACTTGGGCAGCAACTTAATATCCTAGGTATTAAAGAAATAACTAACAGTAGCCCCCTCCACAACGAAAAGCGAGTACAAATTGCTTACTAATGGCACGACTGAATTGCTATGGTTGTAAAATATGATGTATGAACTTCACATCCCACAATCCTCCTCTCTAATCCTTTGGTGTGACAATGTGGGAGCAATTTATCTCACATCCAATCCAGTATTTCATGCGAGAACCAAGCATATCGAACTAGATTTCTATTTTGTTCAAGAGCAAGTGGCTACAGGCAATCTTCAGGTTCGGTTTATCTCAACAAGTGATCAACTTAATGATATTTTCACCAAGCCTTTGCCTACTAGTCAATTTCAGTTCCTTCGATCGAAGCTTGGGTTAGTCTCTTTACCAGCAACGGATTATAAGGGGTGTAGAGAGATAAGAGAGATAAGAGGATATGGTTATCCTCTTTCAAAATTATTTAAACTTGTATATAGTATTAATTAGCTCTATCATTTATCTTCTACTTATCTCTTTCTACCTGTATATATATGTGTATAATTATTCAAAATAAATCATCAAGATATTATTCAATTCTCATCCTATTACATCATGTATCGAGTTTTATAAAATCCCCCTCCTTGTTTACTTTTCATTTGTCGATCAAGAAAGAAAATTAGTTTCTGACTCTATGTGGATTTGACCCTATTTATCACTCCTACAGTTTAGTTTTATTGGTTAATTAGGAATTTTTTTTTGTGGATTCTACACCCATCACACAACCTTTGCAACTCCCCTGGTTCTATATTCTCTTATCTCTTTTTTAAAAAAATTTAGATGCCTAAAATCTTTATTATATGTCCCTAAGTTTTATTCAAAAATTTCTCTCTTTAGCTTAATTATTTCCCTACTTATGTTTTCCTAGATTTATTCTTCAGCTGCCCTCGTACCTCACATTTTCATACCAATCCTCCTATATTCAACATACACATCCATCATCACACACGCACCGTAACCTGTCATTTGCTAACACACACACGTAATGAGTTTAATATTCTCATACTCAACCCGCCACACACAATAACCTTTCAATTTTCTTTTTACACACACCCAACATGCATATAATTTGTACATCATCAGTACACACTTTATAGATATTCATCATGAATAGTTTATACAAATTTACAGTTAAACTCATTATAACATGTATATACCAAAAATACATAAACAAAAAGAAAAGTTCTTCAAACAGCTCCATCAGTGACCTGAAATGAAATAATATATTATTTTTTTCAAACAATATACAGATTAGTATTTTAGGGTTAAGGCCTCGGCTAGGCAATCACGAGGAGAGGTTTCAATGTCCTTACCTCAAAGTGGAAGTCAAGAACATTGCCTCTCATGGCCACTAGTCGCAATTAAGGTATAGATCTTAGGCTCTCTTTTTTTTTAACTAAAACTGACAATCTGTCACGGATCATACCCCATCTTATAGGATAATGACCGAAGCATATTTTCTTAAATTACATAGACTCGAATTAAGTAAAATAACTTAACTTTATTAATCATAACTTTATTACATCCCTTAAATATAAAACATAAACATATGTATGAGATTCTAAATTTTTTTTCTTACATGACAAAGAAAGTATGAAATAGTAACCTTAACCTCAGAGTCTATCTTTAAAAACTTTCTCCGTATCACCGCTCACTCTGCAGCGGTATCTTCGGTATTTAGAGGTTGATAAGAGAGGATGCGCAACACCCAATTATTTTTTTTATTCTTATTTTTATGTTATTTTATTTTATTTCTATATAAATATAAATATGTGTTAATTGAATTGAATTTAATTTAATTTATTTTAATTTGATTGAATGAAAATAATAGTAATAATAATAATAAAAAGGATAAAAAACTAATTTAGGATTTAATTGAAAATAATTTTGGAGAAAAGGGGTGAAAATTTGGGTTCTGGGGGTATTTTTGAAAGAAAAATAGAAAAACGGGGGTTAAAACATAATTTAGAAAAGTTATGCCACGTCAGCTGCCCAGTCAGCAGCCCCAACCAATCAGGACGCGCCAGGTGGCAGAGACACTGACGCGGGAGGCCACGCGAGGGGAGCTACATGGGCGATCCGCGTGCGCGGGATCGAATGGTTGAGATTCGTTCCCGCGCGCACGGACAACATAGATCAAAATGCACACGGACGACCCAGATTGCATCGTGCATGGACAGCCCAGATTCACTTCCTATTTAATTGTGATCAGACGGTCCAAATTAAAAGCGATGGACAGCCCATATCAAAAGCGGATGGGTATAAATAACCTCATCCGCACCCAAACCCTAACCCTAGCCACTAGAGCCCCTCGCCGGAGAAGACAGCCCAGCCGCCGGGGAGCCGACTGCTGCCACCCCTCGCTGCACCGAAGCAATTTTCAGCCGCCAAACGAGGTAAAAATTCTACCCTTTGCTTAGAATTTGATTCCAAACCCACCCATGGCCAAATCAAAGTGAAAGAACCGGTTAATTGGCAGGAAAACACCGCCGAAGCTTAGCGGCGCCGCCGTAGGGTGTTTCAGTTTTTGCCTCCGATGAGGCCCTTTTCGATTTCCGTTCGATGTGATTTTTCTACTGTTGTGATCACCGTTTCCTCCTCTACAGGTTGACCACCCGTAGACACAGTAAAAATCTAGTTTTCGGCGTTGAGTAAGAACCCCTCCCTCACCTTATTTCCTATCATAGAATTGAAGTTGAAATTAATGATAATACTGTATTTTGTACAAATTAAATAGATATGCATAATTAATTAAGGTTCCTAATGTAGCCCGAACCGGACATTATTCTCTATCGATTCCTGCTTGATTTATTTTATAGTTTAAATGTATTATGGTATCTGGTCTATATATTCTATGATTTTAAATGCATGTACTACTATCTTACTTGACAACTGTGTGATTTTGGAATTTAAAATATGATTGTATTACCGGGTGCATGTTTATTGTTTATGTGATTATGTTCAACTTGGTAACGGAGACTAAGGGAAAACAGATAAGGTGACAGCCTCACTAGATATTCTATGAGATGGTTGACGGATCGAGTTCGTAGGGAACCCTACCGTGAACGTTGTCTTGTACCGGACGGGGTATGGAGACTTGGTCATTTGGCGCTCATACCGGACGGAGTATGAGGACTGCCCTGGAATTAAGATTGTTAAGAATAATGGTTCACGTATGACAGGGACATCCCTATGGATCCCCATGGATATTAGTAGGTTGGTGAAAACGAGAAACGGTGATAATCAGTTATTATTAACGAATACGAAATTATGATATATTTTATGTTACTGATTATACATGAAATAGTGATCTGTATGATGTCATTGTCTTTATAGGTTGTTTTTACAGGTTCTCCAATGGTAAGAAAAAGGGTAAATGGTTTTATTTTAAATAAATGTATTGTTTTAAAATTTGTGCTCCATTGGTTGTTTTTTTTTTTTTTTCTACCAACCTTTGCTTCTGTGATGGTGATATAGTGTGATGTCCTTACTGGGCTAGTGTAGCTCATTCTTTATTTAACGATTTCAGATCAGGAGGACCTGGTTCCTGAGCCCGATCTACAAGAAGATGGCGAGTAGATGCTAGAGGCTTTACAGGTTGTTTTCATAGGTTCTCCAAGGGTAAAAAAAAAGGTAAATGATTTTATTTTAAATAAATGTATTGCTTTAAAATTTGTGCTCCATTGGTTGTTTTTTTTTTTTTTGTTTTCTACCAACCTTTGCTTCTATGACAGTGATATAGTGTGATATCCTTACTGGGCTAGTGTAGCTCATTCCTTATTTAACCATTTCAGATCAGGAGAACTTGGTTCCCGAGCCCAATCTACAAGAAGACGGTGAGTAGATGCTAGATGTTTTATAGTTCTTTTATTTTTCTCATTTCTCGTATTTCTTTTAGAGAACTTATTCTGTGATGTTGTTTAGTACTTTTAAGTTATTGTGTAAGAGATGTTAATCTTAATCTTTTATTTCGCTTCCGCACTCAGATTATTATATGTATTTCCTTTTGAATTTCCGGGGCCGTTACAGGATGAGCTAAAATATCCCAATAAGCAATATTATGAAATCATTGTATAGTATATGCAATATATAGATTTCTTTACACATAACAAAGACATACTTTATATAATTTTTCCAAAAATATATATACAAATCAGAAGATGAATGCACAAATCAAGAAATAGATTTACAATTGTTTTGTTGTATATTTCCTCACTATTATGGAGGATCAATCAATTACCATACATTATGTATAGGCACACATACTTATCACTGGTTCTCCATGTACCCGAACACAAAATGACATACATGAGTACCTTAAAACACTACTACCCCTCGAACATATAACAATTAGGCCATGTAGATCAGACTATTTCCCCATACACCTGAACACAAAACGATTATATATAAGTATACACTTATCACTTCACCAATACACCCGAACACGAAACGGTATGTATGGCCACATTGAAGCCTAGCATAATGCAAGTGATTTTGGAACAACCCCTTTCCATAATGAGTTATGCACATATATCAAAATCATATTTCGAAAACACAAAACGAAATAACACTTATGTTAAAGTAAAACTTTAACAAATACTTAGCAAATATAGAAGATAAATTAAATATCTGCATACTTTTATACTGAAAATACATACAATACTTCAAAGCTACATAAGCTAATGAATCCATAATATCCACTTAGGTTAGGTCCTAAGCAGTCATATTTCTTGACTCAAAAATACGAAACAATAATCTTAATCTTAGAGTCTAGCTTCAAAAAATTTTCTTCGTATCACCGTTCACTCTGTAGCGATATTTTCTATATCTGGAGAGTGAGATAAAATATCTCAATAAGCAATATTATGAAATCACAGCATAGCACATGCAATATATAAATTTTAGTTCTAACAGAGTTCCGGCATTTTTTATTACATTTTCCTCTAAAAAATATGGCAGAATCCTGGAATAATTTTGATTACTTTCTTTACTCAAAAATATCTAATACAATACTTAAAAACTAACCCCAAAAATCAAACAAAAATTGAATTTCAAAACTTAGAAAAAGCTTACCTATCTAATGGTTTATAATCTCCTTTTGACTATGAGCCTTCTTCTTTTTCTCTTCCTATTCCTTTGCTCTCACAAATTTAGTAGAATTTCCTCAATTGTTTTATTTAAAACCTCACAATACTCTTAAAAATCACACTTCGTACTCTTTCTTCTTCTTCACCTTTATATTTCTCACTATTTTTCTCTCATCTAAAGTTTCTCTTCCTCAATTCTCTTATCCTCTATTTATAGGAGTGGGGAGCCACAAGACAAAAGTTGTGACCATTCCACCATGCCACTTCATTTAAAAGTTTTCATATTTCATCATGTCATTTTATCTAAAAGGTTCTCACTTTTCACATGCCATTTTATCTAAAAGGTTACTACTTTTTACATGCCACTTCATCTAAAAGATTTATCATTTTTCACATACTACTTCTTCTAAAAGTTGTCACTTTCTGTTATGTTACTTTAATCTAAAAGTTACCACTTTTTACATGTCACTTCGTCTAAAATTTATCATTTTTCATTATGTCACTTTATATAAAAGTTACCACTTTTCATTATATCACTTTATCTAAAAGGTTTCCACCTTTTTCTATGCCTCTTTATGTTTATTTAGCTCCATCATCCTTATCCATTCTTTTTCTATTTGACTCTAAAGTATATCCTTAACTTTATTGTATATTTTTAAACACATATAATAACTAAATTAAACCTATCAAACATAAGAAATTAACTTGAGAATATTTTCGTGCTATCGCAGAATTGCACACCATCAGGAAAATAGAAAGGAACTAATGAAAAAAAGGGAAGAAAGTCACATTTACCTGTGTCGAAGTAGGCTTTCAGTCACATACGCAAGCCTCTCTCTTTACGACTTTGGGTTTTCTTATTGTTCCTTAAAAGTTAACCATTAAAAACAATAGTAGAAGGAGGATTACAAAGAAAAAGGAGAAAAATGCTTAGTGGCAGTCGGCTTGGCATCTCCAGTACGGTGACACCGTCTTACTCTGCCATCTGCTCCTCTCCTCCGATGTTCTTCTCCCCTTTATCCAACGTCCCTCTATTAGCTATGGGTTTAGGAGCCGTTAGGAGAGGGGTTTAAATATTCATGCCCAAAAGATCTCGGCTATTTGATCAAGTTGACATGGCGCATGAAAAGCCATTCAATTGGGGGTCATTAAGGGTGTTTATGTCTTTTCTCTCCACGAGCGTCCTTGGCCATTAGATAATCCATTCTCACATATCTGGGTTATTCATCACACAAGCCGTTGGATCAGCACGTCTTTGAATTAAGTTCATTCAATCCCAAGCATGCAAATTAATACCGTGGGATCCCGCGTGGATGGGTCAACTGATGCGACACTCATACGGCGTCATTGGATTGGTCACATTGCTGTTTCAGTCACCCCATGTGGCTCGTTTCTTCCAAAATTACAAAGTGAACCCTAATCACTCAAAAAAATTTCAAATAGGTCTATTTTAATTGTAAATGACCCTTACTTCAATATTTTATTTCAAAAAGGTTTTAAATTAATTATTTAAATTATTTTTCATATTTTTGACAAATTTTTATTTTTATTTAACTCATTCAAACATTTTTAAAATCACAAAATACAAATATACAAGGTTTATCCTTTATTAAATGACAAATTTTAAAATTTTTTAAATCCCGAACGTTATATGGTGGTAACCAAAATTCTCTTCAGGTTATACTAGAGACTGATGTCAATCTTGATTATGGCTTCCCAAGTACATGGATGTAAGTTACTTAACCACATGTTTATAAAACTCACCATGCCACTAAAAATTAATGTAAAGCAAAGCGATTGTGTTTCATCAAAGAGTCATTAGGTAGTGTACAATTAAAGAATGTTTGAATTGATCTCCTATCAATGGAAATCCTTTAATCATTAGGCCATTAGAAGGGGAATTCTTTGTTAAGGAATAGTTTTAAAACATGTTTGATAGACTATATAATTTTAGCAATAACATAAAGAAAAAACTTCTATAAAACTAAGGATTTGAGGAACTATGATCAATAATGGGATTTTTAGAGACTCTTTCAAGAAGTCGTCACGAAGGGCAAAATAGTCAAATCACTAAACCGATTAAGGTTAGGGTTGATTAACACTAACCATAACTACACTCGTCGTTGCAACTTAAACTATCGTGCGATGACCACCTCTAATGTCATTCGTCTTTAATATTATTAGCTTATAAATAGACTCGATTTCAATACATATAATCCATCAAAGAAATGAAACAATTTTACCTCAAAACATCTCTTTATTCCTCTATTATTTCTCTCTTCATTCTCTCTTTCTTTCTCATATTAGAAATTGTGAGTAAGGCTTCCGACAAGGTGGTTTTAGAGCCATCAGAGTCAATTGAATCTTATGTTGAGGTCGTTTTGCATACTTGATCCAAAGGAAAGGTAGTGGTTGTGGCAAAATAGGCGAAGCCAACAGTCAAGGAGTTGGACTAGCGGTTTTCCAACCTTGTAGCTAAAGTTTACAAGATCCAGAGAAATCACAAAAACAATTTGAGTTTCTGGTGGAGATTTTGCACGGCAGTGTATTGCAACTAGAGATGGCAAGCTTGGAGACCCAAATCGCACCAAACAGGCAGTGAGGGGTCCTATTGACTCCCTTCACGCATAAAGAAGAAGAGATGAGAAAATGGGTTTAATGGGTTAAAAAAAACCCTAACACCAGATTGACTGGTTCAATGAAAAATATAAGTGAACTAAGTCGATCCAATTCAAACCCACCTAGTTCAAACCTTTCTGGTTAATTGCCCAACTTGCCTCATCTACCCAAGATGGAATTTCTATTTTTTAAGGGTATTAATCCCGGTTCTTGGATCTAGAGATGTAATAAATATTTTTTTGTGCACGAAACACTAGAGAAATAAAAACTGGAGGTGGTGTCACTTTGTTTGGGTGACATAGCGGACGTTTGGTACCAAGGATGGTTTTGAAGAACTTGAATGGAATATTTTCGTAGAGGAACTCTGTCAAAGATTTAAAGATCCTCACGAAAAGGCTTTATTAAAGAATTTAATAAGCTAACACATACCAGAACTATTTTAGAATATCAAGATCATTTTGAACATTTTGTGCACATTAATGAATGTCAAAAATTTCACTCTTTCCAATGGACTTTTTATTTCCAATTTCATTAATGGGCTTAAACAAGAACTACAACCAATAATAAGACTACTTAACACATGCTCACTCAACCAAACCTTTAAAAAAGCCTTACTCCATGCATAACCTATAATGGAAATATATCGAATTCATATTTCACAAGTAAAGTTGTCTTAAATTTGGAAGGATCTAGATTAAGAAATTATGAACAACCTTCTCAAGACATGGGAAAAGAGATAGAATCTAAAAGAATAGCAACTGCTTGCTACAATATAGAGATCGATATTTTCCACAAAACTATTGCTCAAGCAAAACAATAATAGCCTTGGAGGAGATTATTACTGAAGAAACATTATAAGAAAAAGTTTTAACATCTCAACCTTAAGGACAAAATTTATGCTCATAGGGATGGTATTGTCAAGATGTTGTCACATAGTGAAAAATAGTCAAATCACCCGAACCAATTAAGGTTAGAGTTGACTAATGTTATCATTACCACAGTCGCTGTTATAACCTAAATAGTCATGCGATGTCCGCCACCAACGTCATTCATCTTTAATATTATTAACCTATCAATAGACTCAATCTCTATGAATGTAATCCATCAAAGAAATAAAACAATTTTACCTTAAATTTTCTCTCTTTTCTTTGTTCTTTCTCTATTTCTTTCTCATATCAGAAACCATGAGTAAGGTTTCTGGCAGACTCCAAAACTGAAAACCAAATCACAAAGCTTAACTTGTTTTAAGCACTTAAGCTGAAGTGAAAACCTGAATCACAATAAAAAGAGTAAGAAAAAATAAAGGGCAAATTTGAGGTCTTAAATGAAGTAACTGAAGCACTAATCTTAAAAAATTAAATTGAATTATTAAAGAAGGTTGCATTCATGCTATTGAAACCAAAATCTCATATTTCAATCTCACAACCACGAATGAACAAAGTATCTCATGTGAGTGTTATTCTAAGTCAAGGTTAATCAAGTACATCTTTAAGACTCTCAATATTGATGGTCGCGTAACGCGTTTTCTCGAAAAATAGGTTGTGCCATAGGTCTCGAAAATGATGCAACAATCGATGGTGACATTTTTAGGCTAGAAACTTACAAATGGATGATTGGGGACAATGGTGAAGGATGGTTTCAAAGGTCATGAGATTGAAGTATGGAGATTTTGGTTTATACAGTATAGATACAACCCATTTTATTTGTATCCATGTGGATGCCGCATGTCATTTATATATCATCCACGTGGATTAATGATTTCATCACGCAGGTATGCTAATATTTAATGTTATTAATTTTTTTTAAAATCAATAAGATGATTTGAACATTTTAAAAAGTTAGTAATTGATCTAAACCAAAAAAAAAAGCTTATGGTCCAATTTGAATATTTTTTAAAAGTTGATACCAAAATCAGATACTTTGTACTTATAAAAACTTAAGTTAACTAAACTTTAGTAAATATTATTGCTTTAATAACCAAATTTAAAATTTTTAAGATTGTCATAGCTAAATTATTATAACTTTAATAACTAAATTAAGTTTTGAGAAAAAAATTGTTACTGGATAGAACAATATATATCTGTTTATAATCTTTTTTGGTATAATGTCATATATATATTTAATTTTATGTTAATTAAGACTGGAAACTTAAATCTCTAGTTTAATCGAAAATTTATATAGCTACTAGATGAAAGTCTATTGGTTAAGTGTAATTATTTATAATTGATATTATAAATTTGGCTTTATATAGAGATCAAATAATGTGGTATTAGTAACTGCATTAGCTTAAAAAATTAGTTTTATTATATAAAAATTAATTAAATATGTTTTTCTGCTAAAACCAAAAAAAAAAAAAATCCTGCAATGATGATGTACTTTGAGTATATATTTGTTAAGCTAGTTCTTGAAGTGAAAATATTTAGGATAAATTATTAAATTAGTTTTTAATTTTTTTTGTTTATTTTAGACATTAAATTTTTGTTTATTTTTTTAACAGAAAATGTTAAAATAGATGTACTGTATTTAAATATTTTAAAAATAACTCAAAAAACAATTTCAACTAATTAATTAAATTAATATATTATAAATTAAAATTAATAAACCTATTAATTTTTATTGTTATCAATTTATAATTTAATTTAAAAACATTCAAATATAATATAATTTAATTAATTAGTTAAAATTAATTTTGATTGTAATCCAAATGATTTATTATTTTTTATTTACTATAATTTTGTGCAAATTTGAAACACGAAATTTTGGGTGTCGAAATTGGAAAGTGTGGCTACCCAATTGAAATTGAGATTCTTAGTCAAAAAGTGTCAATACCACCCACTCTCCATGTCAAATACCACATGTAACATCAACCTAGCAATTCCTTTTTCTTTCTTTTAATTCTAGTAATTATAAAGTTCAAAAATTAACACTTCAAAAGGAGAATTTACGATAACATACACGTAGCTAATTTCATTGACTTAATTGATCATGATTTTATTTATTGGGAAATGGACCGAGTTTAAATACTTTTGTCAAATCAACTGATCCTAACTCATTTCACACCAAATTACATTAACAAAGTTGAATATGCTAAACTTTAAACTTCAACACGAACTTTCTATCCAGCTTGGCAATGACCTGAAAAACCACGGAAGAAGTAATAGTCACCGCATCTTCTCAAATTAATCGAATCGGAACCTGTCGTGTATGTGGTGCGTTGCATGACTCAAAATCTTCCCTTCTAACTTGCTTCACATTGTGAAGTTGCTCGTTGTACTTAGAAAACTGCGCCATTTATACACAAAACCATCATTATAACTTACCATCTAT
Source organism: Carica papaya (assembly GCF_054855325.1). Lineage (NCBI taxonomy): Eukaryota > Viridiplantae > Streptophyta > Magnoliopsida > Brassicales > Caricaceae > Carica > Carica papaya. Next base: position 13,988,704 of record NC_142313.1, on the reverse strand, counting down.
ATACATACATAGGAACATAGAAGTATTGCAATATATATACCTAGAGTATCCCCGACATGGAAGGTGTTGGAGGAAGCCCATTTTTGGTAATCTGTGGCGGGAGTCCAGCCGGCAGAGTCACCGACCTTGTGAATAGCACCGAGAGAGAATCCACAGAGAGCCACGATGACCACCGACAAGAAGAAACCCTTCGCCATGATTTTACTCGGAGCTATTATTTGTTATTGGTTGGAAAGACAAACAAGCAAGGCATACTAGTAGTGGGTGAGTTGAAGTAGTGATAGTGTATATGTATATGTAATTCAATCATGTTTTATTAATTATGACCAAGGAACACGTTTGGATGCTAAACTGAAAAATTCTTAAATTAATATTATTCAACTTTAAGACAATTGATACTTTACCAAGTTAAAAAATTAAAACATTACACTTTAAGATTTTTTAAAAAATAATTGTTGACTTCCGTATTAATTTTGTGCTAATTTTAGTTTTTATACTTCAAAATATTATAAGATTTAGTCTCTTATTATTTTTAGCATTTAACACTATTAATATGTATACAACGTGTTACTAAAATTGATAGGTGATATAAATTTATTAAGCATCTTTTTTACACAAATTGTTACCCTGACATAGCAGTTAAAATTATGATAATTTTAATTTAAATCTGTCTTACTTTATTAAAATTAATGAAAAAATTGTGTATAGTATCCTCATATTTTTTGAGCTAACCCAATATTGATGATCTTTCACGAGATCGCCCATTTCAATTTCAAACAATTCTTAATATGTTTTGACATTTGACTTGAATGGTATAACTTTTTCGAAAAATTAAAAATTCGAGTGTCACTGGATTTTTCATTATTATTAAAAATATTAGTTTATATATATATATATATATATATATATATCACTCAATAGAATATATAAAGTATATGAAACCAATCAATTATATATATATATATGTGTGTGTGTGTATAATTTAATCATGTTTTATTAATTATGACCAAGCAACACCTTTGGATACTAAATCAAAAAATTCTTAAAATAATATTATATGACTTTAAGAAAATTGATACTTTACCAAACGTTCCAATTTAAATTTTTTTTAAAATAAACATTTATCACAATTTTAATTTTGTGCTAATTTAGTTCTTATGCTTTAAAAATTTATTAGATATAGTCTTTCATTATTTTTGGCATTTAACATTGTTAATATGTATGCAGCATATTAATAAAATTGACAGATGATATAAATTTATTAAAAAAAATTTTTACATAAGTTGCCACATGTCACCTGATGTGATAGTTGAAGTAGGGGTAATTTTAATTTAAACATGTCTTAATCTGTGTAAATTAATGAAAAAATTGTTTATAGCATCCTCATATTTTTTGAACTTACCCAATATTGATGATCATTTGTGATAACTCGAAAATACTGTTGAGTTAATATCTTATGTTTGATATATTAAATTTATTCTTTATATGGATTTAAAAATATATAATAAGATTAAAAATATAGTTTAGAGTCAAACAAAAAAATAATGGATAAAGATGAAGGAGTTAGAATAAGCACGAAGATACATAAAAAAGGTGAAAACCTTTTAGATGAAATGGTGTAATGAAAAATTGTAACTTTTAGATAAAGTGATAAAACGAAAAGTGACAACTTTTAAATGAAATAGCATGTGAAAAGTAGTAAATTTCAAATAAAATAACATAATAGAAAGTGACAACTTTTAAATGATGAGATATGTGAAAAGTTATAACTTTTTAAATCAAATAACATATGAAAAGTAACTTTTTAGATGAAATGACATATGAAAAGTGGTAATATTTTACATAAAGTGACATGATAAAAGATTGCAACTTTTATATGAAATAGTATGACGAAATAGTGACAATATTTCTCTCATGGCTCTCCACTCCTATAACTAAGGAATGAGATAATGGAAGAAGAGACATTCCGGATAAGAGAAAAATAGTGAGAAGTATAGAGGTGAAGAAAGAAGCAGTATGAAGTGTGTGATTTTTGGGAGTATTATCAGGTTTTAGATAAAAATCTTGGGAAAAATTTGCTAAATTCGTGGAAGTAAAGTGTAGCGCCTGGGAAATTGAAGAAGAAGAGAAGAAAAAAAAAAAAAAAAAAAAAGGGGGGGGCCACGTCAGCAGCCACGTCAGCAGACCCAGTCAGCAGTCCCGGCCAACCGGAACCTGCCACGTGGCAAGACCACGTCGATCCGGGACGGGCCACGTTGGCGATTCGCGTATGCGCGATCGGACGGCCCAGATCAAACGTGCAATCGGATGGCCCAGATTCAATAAAAAACGGACGGTCCAGATTAAATCAAAATGGACGGCTGAGATCAAAAGGCAAAAGGGTATAAATAAGACCCCCACACCAGACCACAAAACCCTAGCCGCCTGCCCTCGCCGGAGAAGACAAACCAGAAGCCGGCCGCCACCACCCGCCGCTGCACCGGAGGGATTTTCGACCGCCGATCGAGGTAAATTTCATACCCCCGACTCTTTTTTCCACGTTGATTTTTCCTGTAGCCAAATCGGAGCCAAAATCCCGGCCAAACGGCCGAAGCCCAGCGACGCCACCGCGCCCCTCCTCGATTTTTGCCTCCGATGAGGCCCTTCCCGGCCTCCGTTTAATGCAATTTTTATATCACCGTGATCACCATTCTTTTCTCTACAGATTGATCGGAGCCGAATCACCAAAACACGAACTTCACCAGAGAGCCGCCGCACCCGAGAGCACCGCCGCCGGTAAGCTTCAGTTTTTCGTAATTTTTTGGCCCCCCGAGGGCCCTAGAGTTGTTTAATCGCAAGGATCGATGCAAGTGTGGCCGAATTCCGGCTGAAAACGGCCAAACCGAGGCGAATCGTCGCCGCTTGCGGCGGCACCGTCGTCGGAGCACGGCGGAGCCGCCGTGCCGGAAATGCGATATTGGCCGAAAGGGGCCCTGGGCCTAATTTAGAATTTTTTGGAACACGTGCAGGTACCAGTAGTGCGTTTCAGTTCCCTGGGAAAAATTTAGAGAAAATTAGGGACAGCCTATAGGCGCACTGTGAAGCCGTGTTCGGACCCCGAAACGTGTAAGGACCCCTCATCCTATTTCCTATCACGGTATTAAAGTTCAATAAATGATAAAACGGTATTTTATGAATCAACGAATGTGTGAAATTGCTTAAGGTCACTAATGGAGCCCGAGTCTAGTGTGTTTGTCGGTTAACTGTTATTTGGCCTGTTTTACAGTTTTAAATGCAACATGAGGTTTGATGTTTTCATTTTATAGTTTCGTGTGCATATTTTACTGTTTTATTGATTATGGATTAAATGACTGAGATATTGATGTTGTATGTTGTCTGTTTGGCATAAATTATCATTTTGCTTGTTTGTATGTGATTGATAATGCTGACTGAGGGAAAAGGAGAATGAAAGATTATGTAAATGGAAATTGTATAATGTGGTCAGCCTGACTAGATATCCTGGGAGATGGTGGACGGACCGGGTCCGTAGGGAACCCTACCGGGATTGTGGTCTCCCATACCGGACGGGGTATGGAGATCTTATGTGTTTTGGCGCCCATACCGGACGGGGTATGGGGACGGCCCATTTCACCCTCATACCGGACGGGGTAATGAGGTCTATGGTTTGGCGCCCATACCGGACGGGGTATGGGGACGGCCCTGGAATATGATTTCAAGTGTTAAGGGTTAACGGGCAGCGGGACCCCTATGGATCCCCATGGATACTAGTGGGCTGGTAAATGAGGAAAATATATTGTGTAACGATTGAATTACGAAAGGCTTGATAAGTAATATGTTATACAGCTTATATATAATTTCATGATGATGATGATGTTATTGCTTTCGTATATTGTTTTTATGAATTTCACCGAGGTAAATGAATGGTAAAGGTTTAATTATTGATAAAAGGATTTGTTGTAAATTATGCTCCATTGGTCTTTTTGTGTTTTCTACCCACCTTTACCTTCGTGACGGTGAGATATCGTGATGTCTTTACTGGGCTAGTGTAGCTCATTCCTTATTTAATTATTTCAGATCAGGAAGACATTGTTCCCGAGCCAGTTCCGCAGGAGGACGACGAAGGGGACGCCTAAAGACTCCATAGTCATATTCGTAGCTTTTACTTTCAAGTTTCTCCTTTAGGTAGTTTGATCTTTTATATTGTGAGCACGTTTTTGGTTTTAGTGTAAGGGATGTTAATCGAATTTTTGACTTCGCTTCCGCATTTGATATTTTTAATATACATTTCATTTTGAATTTTCGGGGCCGTTACATAAAGGAAGAGTAAGAGAATAGGAGGAAGATTCATGGTCAAAAGAAGATTCTAAACCATTAGAAAGATAAGTTTTTTTTAAGTTTTGAAGTTCGATTTCTCTTTAATTTTTTTTATTAGTTTTTTAGTATTGTGTTGGATATTTTTGAGTCAAAAAATGACCAAAAATCATCCCAAAACTTTGTTGAATTTTTTAGAGGAAAATGTAATAAATAAAGCTAGAAATTTGTCGGAATTAAGATTACGACTAGGAAAGATCTAAGATAAATAGATATATAGATTCATAGCCTACGTAATTTTGAGATATTTTACGTATTTTCAGTACAAAAATGTGAAAATGTTCGAATTGTCTTTCGTATTTAGCATAAAAATGTGTTCGAATTGTCTAACGTATTTTGAAGTATTTTATATATTTTCAGTATAAAAATGTGAAAGTGTTCGAATTATTTTTCGTATATGCTAAATAAGTATTTGTTAAAGTTTTACTTTGATATAAGTGTTATTTCGCTTTTGTTTTCAAAATGTGATTTTGATATGTGTGCATCACTCATTATGGTAAGAAGTTATTCTGAAAACACCTGTATTATGCTAGATTTTAATATAGTCGTACATAACTATTCCGTGTTCGGGTGTATTGGTGAAGTGATAAGTGAGTACCTATACATAACCATTTCTTGTTCGGGTGTATGGAAAAACAGTCTAATATGTGTGCACTAACCGTTCCATATTTGGAGGGTAGCAATGTTTCAAGGTACTCATGTATATCATTCCATGTTCGGATATATAGAAAACTAGTGATAAGTATGTGTGCATATGCATAATATATGATAAATGATTAACACTCCATAATAGTGATGAAGGATACAATGAAGTAATTGTAAATCTGTTTTCTGATTTGTGCATTTGTCTTCTAATTCGTATATCTGATTCAGAAATATTATATGATATATGTTTTATTATTTATAAAAAAACTATATAATGCAGGTACTATATTTTGATTTCATAATATAGCTTATTAGAATAATTTATCTCACCCCCCATCACCCTCCATATACCAAAGATACCGCTGCAGAGTGAGCCATTAAAATTTTGAGATACACAGAAAATTTTGAAATTAAATTTTGAGATTAAGGTTACTATTTCGTACTTTTCTTTAGTAATGTAAGTAAGAAAATTTAGAGTCTCGTATATATTTTTATATTTTACGTTTAAGAAATGTAACACTTTTGCGACTCTGTTATGATTAATAAAGTTAAGTTATTTTACTTAATTCAAGTTTATGTTATTTAAATAAATATGTTTCAGTCATTACTTTATAAAATAAGTTATGATCTGTGACATCTTTCTCGAGTCACTCGTCTTGATTTCAAACCATTCTTAAATATATTCAACATTTGACTTGAATGGTGTAATTTTTTTTGTGAAAAAATTAAAGATTCAAAGTGTCATGAGGTGTGTTTTTCATTCGCAGATTAATATTAAAAAATTAATTAATATATATACATAAATATATATCTATACATCCCTCATTGTAGTATATAGAGTATATATTAAACAAATGTATTATATATATATGTATGATCAAGGAACAAGTTTGGATGCTCAATTGGAAAATTCTTAAATTAATATTATTTAACTTTAGGCAAATTGATACTTTACCAAGTTAAAATTTTGAAACATTACAAGTTAAGATTTTTTTTAAAATAATCGTTGATCTCAATTTTAATTTTATGCTAATTTAGTTTTTATATTTTAAAAAATTATTGAATATACTTTTTCATTGTTTCTGGCATTTAACACTATTAATATAAATATAACATGTTACTAAAATTGATACATGATATAAATTTATTAAATATTCTTTCTACATAAGTTGTCACGTGTTGTCTGACGTGACAGTTGAAGTGGTGATAATTTTAATTTAAACTCACCTTAATCTATTCCAATTAATAAAAAAATTGTTTATAGCATCCCCATATTTTTCGTGCTTACCCAATATTGATGATCTTTCACTAGATCACCCATATCAATTTCAAACAATTCTTAAATGTATTTGACATTTGATTTCAGTGGTGTAACTTTTTTTAAGAAGTTAAAGATTCAAGTGTCATGAGGTGTGTTTTTTATTGGCATATTATTATTAGAAAAGTTAGTTTATATATATATATATATATGTATGTAAATTGATTTATCTATATATCACTAATGAAATATATATAAAAAAAAAAGTGATCAAATTGTTGATTCTGGGTTTTGCGTCAATTCTGTTTGCATTCCCAGTGTAAAAAGAAAGGCTTATGTTTTCTTGAGTGGATGTTGGATGGATTGTTGAGGAACATCACATTTAGGAAAGAACAGTTCTTGGGTTCAGTTTAACATCTCATATTTTTATTTTTCTATATAGTACGGACACCAAGATGGCAAGAGGCAGCAAAGATACAATTGGAAAGTCATTTTATAGTGGGGTGATAAGATCCGAAGAGCATAGGGATCCCAATAAGAAACCCAAAATATATGGACTAAACTAAATGTTGTAGATCAAGGGAAGAAAGGGAACATACATATCAACAGACTCGGCCAAGCCTCACACTTCCTAAAGTTTCCATTTTATGTTTATCTTATCACGTTCATAGACGTAGGAATTTTATCATGTTCTTATAAGTAGGACCAATTAGTTCCAAGTTTTTATATTTAAGCAACTACAGTTCATGAATAAAACTTTAAAATTTAATTACTAAAATTGGTCTTTTTCTCACCTTAAGCAGAAAAAACTTTCATAACACAAATTCTATCCTTACTAGGACCTATCATTGATATCAGAGCTAGCTCAAAATGGTCTCCAACAAAGAACGTATTGAGAACTTGGAAACAAGCTTCGACAAATTGCAAGACAGCTTTAGCCGGATGAAAATTGGAATGGCCGACAAGATTCGTCTGATTGAAGAGACTCTCAAATAGCCTAATGACACCATTGTTTCTAACCAGGAGGGCTCCAGCAATAACCATATGAGCCACCCAAATATGACGTGACCCGTTCGCGAAAAAGGGCCCAAAAGAGATAAAGAGAGACCGCTCTTCTACTCTAAAATAACCTGACTCGAGTTTCCATCCTTTGTCATCGAGGATCCCACCGAGTGGCTCAACTATGTCGGCCAATTCTTTGACTTCCAAGCAATGGCCACAAAGTATTGAGTAGCCCTAGCTTCATTCCACCTAAAGGGGGAAGCCAACTACTAGTGGCAATGGTTGAGAAAGACCTACTGTGAAGAGGACCATGAAATTAGTTAGACAGCGTTCAAAGAAGAATTGTGGGCTTAGTTTGGGCCAACCAAATATGAGGATTTCGACGAAGTTCTGGCCTGCATCAGGTAGACCGACTTGTTGCGTGATTACCAGAGGGATTTTAAGCACCTGGGCAATCGGACCCATTATGTAACTAGTATCTTAACTAAAAATTTATTATTTATTACGTGAATATTTGATTTAACTTATTTTCTTATCAAACCATTTTTAGAAGCTAGTTTAACAAAAAATATATATATATTACAGAAACATATATTATAGAAATATATTGAGATTCTTAGTCAAAAAAATGTCAATATCATCCTCTGTCCAAGTCAAATACCACATGTAACATCACATTAACAATTCCTTTTTCTTTCTTTTAATTCTAATAATTATAAAGTTCAAAAATTAAAAGTTTAAAGTGATAATTTTTAATAACATGGAAGTAGCTAATTTTATTGACGTAATTGATTATGATTTTGTTTATTGAAAAATTACATTAACAAAGTTGAATATACTAAACTTTAAATTTTAACATGAACTTTCTGTTCAGTTTAACAGTGATTTGAAAAATTACAGAAGAAGTAGTAATCACTGCAGCTTCTCAAACTAATCGAATTGGATCCCTTCGCATAGCTATTGGAGACACCGCATTGCATGACTTGAAATCTTCCATTCTAACTTGTTTCACATTGTGAAGTTGTTTATTGTACTCAAAACTTCACTGTTTTATACACAAAACCATCATTATAACTTACCATCTACATATGTACATACAAGTATTGTAATATATATACCTAGAGTATCCCCGACATGGAAGGTGTTGGAGGTAGCCCATTTTTGGTAATCGGCGGCGGGAGTCCACCCCGCGGAGTCACCGACCTTATGAATAGCACCAAGAGAGAATCCACAGAGAGACATGGTGATCGCCAACAAGAACAAACCCATCCTCATGATTTTACTCGGAGCTATTATTTTTAATTGTTTAGAAAGACAAATAAATGAGGCAGACTAGTAGTGGGTGAGTTGAAGTCATGATCGTATATATAAATATAATTCAATAAAGTTTTATTAATTATGACCAAGGAACACGTTTGGATGCTAAATTGGAAAATTATTAAATTAATATTATTAAACTTTAAGAAAATTGAAACTTAACCAAGTTAAAAAAAATTACAATTCAAGATTTCTTTTAAGTAACCGTTGAGCTCAATATTAATTTTGTGCTAATTTAGTTTTTATACATTAAAAAATTATTAAATTTAGTCTCTCATTGTTCTTGGCATTATTAATATATTTTTAACTTGTTACCAAAATTGACATGTAATAAAAATTTATTAAACATTTTTCTTACATAAGTTGTCAGTATCGTTTGACAATTTTAATTTAAACCTGCTTTAATCTATTCAAATTAATAAAAAAATTGTTTATGGAATCGCTATATTTCCGGAGCTTACCCAATATTGATGCTCTTTCATTGAGTCACCCATCTCGATTCCAACAATTCTTAAATATATTTGACATTTGAGTTGAGTTGATTAACTTTTTTTTGAGAAGTTAAAGATTCAAGTGTTTTGAGGTATGTTTCTCATTCACATATTATTATTAAAAAATTAATTAATATATACATCTGTATGTCACTCAATGGAATTTATATATATATATATATGAAACAAATCAATTATATATATATATATATATGTGTTCAATTCAATTATGTTTTATTAATTATGACCAACGAACACGTTTGGATGCTAAATTTGAAAATTCTTAAATTAATATTATTTAACTTTAAGAAAATTGATACTTCACCAAGTTAAAAATTTAAAACATTACAATTTAAGATTTGTTTTTAAATAATCATTGATCTCAATCTTAATTTTGTGCTAATTTAGTTCTTATACTTTAAAAAATTATTAGATATAGTCTCTCATTATTTTTGGCATTTAACACAGTTAATATGTATACCACATGTTATCAAAATTGACATGTGATATAAATTTGTTAACCATCTTTTCTACATATGTTGTTATGTGTCACCTGATGTGACAGTTGAACTAGTGATAATTTTAATTTAAACTTACCTTAATTTGTTCAAATTAATAAAAAAAATTGTTTATAGCATCCCCCGTATTTTCCGAGCTTACCCAATATTGATAATTTTTCACTAGGTCACCTATCTCAATTTCAAACAATTCTTAAATATATTTGACATTTGAGTTATATGATGCAACTTATTTTAAAAAGTTAAATATTCGAGTGTCATTAGATGTGTTTTTCATTCGTAAATTATTATTAAAAAATTAGGTAATATATATATAAATATATATATCACTCAATGGAATATATATATAAAGTATATATATATAAAACAAGTCGATTATATTTATATATATATATATATCTTCACATCACTCCATAGAATACATAAACAAAATGATCACATTGTTGATCGTACGTTTTGCATCAGTTTGCATTCCTAGTATAAAAAGAAAAGAGTATGTTTTTTTAGAGTGGATGTCGGATGGATTGTTGATATAGCTTTTTGATTTTATGTGTTCTTGTGAGGAATGTCACATTTAGGAAAGAATGGTTCTTGTGTTCAGTTTGACATCTCATTTTTTCTTATCTTTCTCTATAGTATGGACACCAAGATGGAAAGATGCATTAAAGATACAATTGGAAAGTTAGTTAATAGTGGGGCTTCTACACAAGTTGGTACTAGAAGAAGTCTTGCCCAAGTATCGACCAAAGAACAACCCCTATAATGGTCCTAGGAACTCAATAGTTTGGACTCCAGAGCAATTTCATGTCTTATTTGAGAACTAAATAAGAAAAGTGTTGAATTGTGATAAAAGGAATCTAGTAGCTTCAGGTACTAGAGATGGTGAATTATTTGATAGTAATGCTTCAAAGACTCAAGGAAAGGTTTGTAAATTCTAGGTCTCTGGAAAATGCCTGTGTTGGGTCCTGAACAATGATATAATTAATTGTATAAATTAAGGCTATCTTAATTTAATGCATAGGAACTAATGATAATAATACTAATCCAAATTAATGTACAATTAAGTAAAAATAATAAACAGATAATAACTACAAAATAAAATAGGCACAAGATTTTGTGTGGAAAACCCTTTAGTCTAAAGAAAAAACTATGGGTCAAACTTTGAATCAAATCCACTATCAACTGAAGCAAATACAAGATAATACACCAAGAATTAAATCCATAACAAAAAAAAAGGACCTTTCTTAAGGAGAGAGGTAGACAAAGTTCAATTAAACTTTAATGGAAAAAGGACAAAATTGATGACATCATTAATGATGTCACTAATAAGAGAGAAAGAGAGCACCCAACTTTTGTTGGTGCCGCCATTCTTGTGTATGTATATGTATATATAAATAAAATCCTTCTCTTTTCTCTTTCCTTCTCCTTCTCTCTTCCTCATTTCTTCTCTCTCTTATGCCAAACTCTCTTTCTTTCTTTTTTCTAGTTTCTTCACCTCTCAGTTTATGCATATTCTGGCTGTGCTCCTCTCCTTTTATAAACGAGAGTAACAGTTTAAATCAGCTTTTTTGCTCGAAAAATCTTCCAAAAATCATGCAATCTTATCTTATCTTCCCACTAAAATCCTGTGGGTTTATCTTCATCCCGCATTTGAAAATCTTCTAGAAACATAAAGTTTATCTTCTTGTATATTTATGCATCTTTTATCTTTATCCTTTAATAGGCTGAACTTAAAAATCTCTCCCTCTAACTCATGGGAGGTATCCACACATCTATTATTCAATTGCCGCTCAATCCCACCATCTTATTATAGAACTCAAGCTTGTGACAGGTCACTACCTTAGTCATCATGTTAACCATATTAGTGTGAATCTTTTTTAAAGAACTCATTTTATGTTGTATTGCATTTATCCACTGAGCTTTTTCTTTGTGATTATGCACTTCTTGTAATGATGTGTTCTACTTGACCTTCTAATATGAGGTTCTTCTATAATCTGAGGTGGAGGGAGTTGTTCCACCTGCTCAACATCATCATTTACATCTACTGGTGCTAACACATTATCACTTTTATCTCCTTCATTATGACATTTTTATTGAAAGAGGAATCAGTGCAAGAAGAAGAATTTTTTCACTTCTTCTAGTCTTCTCTAATATCTCAAAATCTAATAAGGTCTCATGTTCATCAAAGATTACATCTTTGGACCTGATAACTTTCTTTTTTACTAGATCTCATAACTTGTACCCATACTCTATATCTCCATAGCCCAGAAGAATAAATGGAATAGTCTACTCATCTAGCTTTTTTCTTTACTATTTAGGCATATGCACGAATGTCTTGCACCCGAATACTTTCAAGTCAGAGTAGGTAACATCCTTCTCAAGCCATATTCTATCAGGAATATTAAAATCCAAAGCAACCAATGGATAGCGATTAATTAGATAGCAGGCGATGTAAAGTGTTTCACCCCAAATTGACTTTGGCAGATTAGTCATTTTTAGCAAGCATCTTACTTTCTTTAGAATGATTCAGTTTGTTCTTTCAGCAACATCGTTATGTTGAGGAGTACTTGGAACAACCTTCTCATGTCTGATTCGATGTTGTAAATAGTAATTGTCAAAATTTTTTGAAGTGTATTCACTTCCATTATCACTGTGAAAACACTTTAAAAAAATTTCCCTTTCTCTTTCTACCATAACATGGAACTGTTTAAAGTATTATAGAACTTGATCTTTTCTTTTTAAAACAAACTCCCAAACCTTTCGTGAAGTATCATCAATAAAGGTAATAAAATATCTACAACCACTTATTTATTCCACATCAATGGGACCAAATACATCATTACAGACTAACTCGAGTACATTTATTTTCCTTTTAGAAGAATTATTAAAAGAAATTATGTGTTGTTTACCATATAAATAAGCATCACAAGGCGTACCTTTTGTAAAGGAAATGAGAGCTTCTTTGCCAGAATCTATAACCCTTTCTCACTCATATGAGCTAACCTCTTGTGGTACAAATCTGGCAAAACATATTTTTCTACTGCATTTAAAGTATCTCTAATTGTCTTCACTTAAGTCTTGTAGAGTGTGTGGCACAATCTACCCCTAGTAACCACAATTAACCTTTGGTGAGTTTTTATTTTCTACTACCAAATGAGTTGTAATAACTATCTAGATCTAAAGCATGAGTAAAAATCATATTCAGGTGCAAATCAGGTACATGTCATGCATTTTTCAAAATTAACTTGCAACTAACATCTGTTTGTACATAAATCTTACCAATACCCACAATATATGCATAACTGGTATTAATCATCTTCATTATACTAAAATTTTCTGCTTTGTACATGGTAAAGACATCCCTCTTGGGTGTAGTGGTAGTGCGTAAAACATCATCTTCATTGTCCGTTTTAAATGCTTAATTAGAATGATTGCTATTCAAATTGAGTTATTCCATTCGTTTGATGCGGAATAGAAGATGGGAATAAAATCAGGAAAAGCAGCATAAAAAGGGAAGAATTTATGAACAAGCTATCATAGCATGAATAAGCCTTGCCCAATTCTTAATCCGAACAAGCAGCAGTAGACCTTGGTTTCTATGCACTCAAGCCTCGAATAAGGCCAAGATATCAGCGAGATTACAACTTGCAGGTTCCCTCAAGTAAACCTCGGCCAAGGCTTACGTTTCAATAAAAAGAGGAAGCACAATAATCCCTTAGGCATAGCTAGCACCAAGGTAGCAAGAGGGATGCATAATTCACACTCAACCAAGCCTTGGCAAAGGCTTAAATCACATATAGTTGCTAACTTGAAAAAAGGTGCGCTCTTGAGATTTAAAAGAGAAAATCTTGTCACAATTGAGATTGGCAACCAAAAATTAAGGGGAAGATGATTTTGGAGAGCAAGCTAAGTGTCGAAATCATTATGAGGAATCCCAAAAGGAAACCCTAATCTTTTTAGGTTATAAAAGGGGCCTTTGATAGAAAATAGAGATCATCTTCTTCCTCATGCTGCAGGCATCAACATCTTTAAAATTTTTACACTTTTTTTCTTCCTCTTCGCATTATTTTAAAAAAAAACTTTGTGATGTAAAATCATCATGAATGACTAGACACTTCTTCTTTCCTGGTTAATTGACTTAGTGAAACTCCAATCTGTATTGTGAGATCAAATTGAGTTGAGTTTAATTTTATTTGAACATAAGTATTTGTTTACTTCTCTGCGTATATACATATTTATCGCTAATAATCATTTGAATAAGGCTCATTGGACGTGTAACACAATAGCATACAACTAGTTAACGCAGCTTAAATCTGTAATTATTTAAGTTAAAACAATATCTAGTGGCGATTAATTTTGAACTAAGAGAACAGAAAAATGGGTTGACCTGTTCAGCAGATGAATATGACAATCTAAATCAGATTTTTTTGGATTTTAAGGTCATTGACAAATTAAATTCTAATGATGTTCCCATGATTGTTTGATCAATGAGAACTAGTTAGTGAATGTTTCTTGACTAGTTTATCACTAAGAAAGGATTGGTTGTCAGATAGTTTCCAATAACTAGAACTGATTTGTTGTGTTTTAAATAAAATTAATTTTTGCATCATTGATAAATTGCATGATTGGAGCATAGTTATTTCATTGACTTAAAATGCTTGCATAATTGATTGATCTACAATTGTTTTCAACGATTTTATTTCTTTAAGTATAAATCTATTGAGACTAACTATTTATCGTCATATTTTCCATTCAAAAGAAGAAACCACCTTCATTTTAGTTCTGTTTAAACTAGTCACGAAAAAAGAAAAGCAATTCTCGATTCCTTGAGGAACCGACTTTGTTTACCACTACTACAATTTAGTATTATTGAAAAATAGGAATTTATTATTCATAGATTCGGTAACCATCATGTAGCATGGTAAGATGCTATTGAATCAATAACTCACTCAGTATCAAGATCAGTAATATGATCAAGGTCTAAAATAAAAGAAAGTACAACTAATTCTTAATCATTAGTTATAATTGTTGTGGTATTTTGATCATCTACCTTTCTTTGATTATTCTGTTTCTTTTTCCAGATTCTGCAGTTTCTTTTCATATGCCCTTCCTTGCTGCAATGATGACAATTAAATTTCTCTTTATTTCATTCTTTAGGATCTCTACTTTTACTTCTACCCCTGCTCTCTATGACAAGGGTCTATGAGGTATCAATTCTCATATCCTTCCGTCTAGTCTCCTCATTATAGAGACTATTCTTTACCAAGGATAAAGGTAAAACACTTTTGGAGTAGAGTTACTAAGAGACACCACCAAAGTCTCCCAACTGTCTGGCAACAAACTCAAAAGTAAGAAGTCCTATATTTTATCATTTAGAGTTAATTTCATAATATTCAATTGATTTGCCATCTCTTGGAACTCACTCGATTTTTTCACTATTGACCACCCATCTCGCAACTTCAGGTTAACTAACTTTTTGATAATAAAAACTTTATCTTGAGCACTTTTCCTCTCATACAAAGTCCCTAATTTCTTTCACAAGTCTTGTGCATTAACTTCTTTACTTACATAGTGATGGATACTGATATCTACCAACTTTTGAATACTTCCAACAGTTTTTCTATGTATTTTCTCTTAATCACATTTTAATTTCCCAACTGGCATAACTTTTGTTATTACTACCACTCTTGTGTATATATATGTCTATATACAGCCCTTCTCTTTTCTCTTTCTTCTTTTTTCTCCTCCTCCTTTCTTCTCTCTCTTTTACACTAAACTCTCTTTCTTTTTTGGTTTCTTCACCTCTCAACTTATGTCTATTCTGGCTCTACTTCTCTCCTTTTATACACAAGAGTAACAATTTAGATCAGCTTCTCCACTCGAAAAATCTTCCAAAATTCATACAGTCTTAACTTCCCACTGAAGTTCTATAGGTTTATCTTCATCCTTGCATTTAAAAATCTTCTACAAATTTGAAGTTTATCTTCTTGTCTATTTCTACATCTTTTATCTTTACCCTTTGTTAGGCTAAAGTTAATAGCTTGAAGGGTGAAAAATGCCATTTTCTTGACTCATGGTTCCATGGTAAAGCATTTGCATTATTGGCCACACTTAAAGGGCACAAAAAGGTATTTCCTTATGCCTAATTGTTTCCTTGTATTGTATAGCTTGTCTTGCTGACTTATAGAAATATGTAAGTAGATCAAAAGAACTGGATATAACTTCATGTTCCTTGTTAAGTGACCTTAAATTGATTCATTGGATCTTTTGTCTCGAATAAAAGAGATTGAGCATTTATAGAAATAATGTTGTGAAGTTTTACCGTTCATTGATGTTTTCTTTCTTACTTTTCATTAGCCTTTTCAAGTCATTACTTGATTGTGGAATCTCTATTGTGATTGGGATATCTAGGGGATTGCTCTTCCTTCTTGCTTTGAAAAGCTTAATTCAGCCTGTAAGGATGGTACTGCATAGATTTAGGATTGTACCATACTAGTTACTATGTTCAAGTGATTAATTTTGATGCTGAGGTTGGTTCCGTAATCAGTGAGGAGCTGTGGGTTTTTATTGGAATTTCGAATGTTATCAAGGTTGGTTATAATTATTCTATTGTCTTTACTAATTATTGTTTGGGATTGTATTATAGTTGCAGTCTTGCTATGTATCTTCTAGTGTCAGGTTCATTGGGGCCTTACTAGTAACTTTTATAGGCCTAAGGTATCCAAACATGTGCAGGATTCAATCTAAAAGGACTAGCAGGTCAAGTTAATGCAATGGTTCTTAGTGATAATATTATTTACTATATTCCACATGGATGTCACATGTTATCTACATGGCATCCAAGTGGAACCATATAGAAAGGGCTACATTTATGCCCTACAAACAAAAATTTCACACTTCAATATGACAACCTTTGAAACCCATCCTCTATCACCATCTCCGATCATCCAACTACAAGTTTTTTTGCTTAAAAGTATCGTCATTGATGGTTGCATCTTTTTTTAAACCCATCGTGCAGGATGACAAAGGCAAATAAGGCTTTTGTACATTTTTGTTAATCTATAAATATTAGGATATATAATTAAGGAGATCTAATTGTGCAGAATTAAGGAGATATTATTATATAGAATTAAAGAAGTCTTAGGGAACAGAATTAAGGAGATCTGATTGTACCAAATTAAGGAGATATTAGGGGACAAAATTAAGGAGATTTCATAGTAATAGGCTCTAACTCGTGTGTGTGTGTGTGTGTGTGTGTATGTATTCATCTATATGAGAAAGATAGGAAATTTTCTCCTCAAAATTGACATGGTATCAAAGCAATGTTCTATTTGTGAAAAAAAAATAAAAGCAACAATGGCTAATGAAAGCAACGGGTTTCCATGGTTGGGCAGAGATTAATGGGCGAAGTTACTTGATATGCTGAATACAAGTAAAGCAAGTAAAATTGAACAACTTTCTAGTAAGACAAATTCAAATGAATGGATTTTTATCTCAGGAGCCTCACAACATATGATAGGAGATATGAACCTATTATCTGATGTTCGGGAGATCGTGCCATGTCCGGTAGGACTTCCGAATAAAAAAATACAGTAGCTTTCAAGGAAGGAAGATTGTGCTTAAGAAATGATATATATGTGAATCATGTTCTATTCATACCAAATATGAATTGCACTCTTATATCTGTTGTAAAATTATTATAAGAATTAAACTACATTGTCACCTTCACTGATAAATTATGTGTGATACAGGACCAAACTTTGAAGACTCTAATTAGAGTAGGTGAGCAGTGTCGTAGGGTCTATCATTTTAGATCAATAGCACCAGTGTGGGCAAATAAAGTTAATTAAATAAATGAGAAAGAATTGTGGCATCACAGGTTTGGACATCCTTCTAAGCTAATATTGTCTTATGTTCCTAAAGTTGAAGTAGAATTAGTAATAGTGGAAGTGAACATGAATTTTGTGGTATTTGTTATCGCACTAAACGAACGAAAAAGATTTTTTTCTCGAAGTGATAATAAAGCTGATGTTTGTTTCTCTTTGATTCATTGTGATTTGTGAGGTCCTTATAAAAAACCTACATCATGTGGTGCAGTTTATTTATGACAATTATGGATGACTTCTCATGTGTTGTTTGAATTTATTTGTTTCTTGAAAAGAAACAAGTAAGATAGACAACTAAAAATTTTTGTACTATGATTGAACGATAATTTAAAAAACAAATTAGAGTTTTACGTAGCGATAATAGAAGTGAATTTACATACTTGAGATCTTATTTTGAGACACAATGGATTTTGCAAACTTCTTATGTTGGAACGCCTCAACAAAATGGGTGGGTAAAGAGAAAACATAGACATATATTGAATGTAGCAAGCGCATTAAGGTTTCAGGTTGAGTTACCCATTTGATTTTAGGGTGAATGTATGCTGACTGTAGGTTTTGCTGATAAAGAGGACTCCATCTTCACTTCTCGATGGAAAAACTCCATATGAGATATTGTTTGGAAAGGTGCCTCAATATGAGCATCTAAAAATTTTTGGAAAGGTTCCGAATAATGCGTGATAGAGATAAATTTAGTGAAAGAAGTAGAAAATGTGTTTTAATGGGATATCCATATGGGAAGAAGGGATGAAACCTTTATGATATTGAAAGTGAAGAGTATTTTATTTCATGTAATGTAATTTTTCATGGAAACATGTAATGTAATTAATGATGAGCCAGGTACATTAGAGAACACGTTAGATTGCCATAACCTAAACTTGAAATAGAAGATTGAAATTGAAGAAGTAAGGGAGAGTGAGGGATTCGAAGAGGCAATGGAGATGATAAACTAAAGTGCAAGTAGCGCTAATGAGAGTGTGGATGAAATAAGGAGCAATGAAGAAGAGAACTTGGGAAGGGATATAGGTAATATAAACCATCCATTTTGCTAAAGGACTTTGTACCTATAGCGTTTGATGCTTGAAAGACCCACTTGTGTTAAGCCCAACTCCAGGTAGAGGCCTTCAGGTATGACTCCTTATCCCATATCAAATTATGTGATATGTGTTAATTTTTCTGCTAAACATTTATGTTTATTAGCTGCAGTCAACATCGACATTGAGCCTAAGCAATTTTCAAAGGCAATGAGAGATGAGAAATGGTGAAAGGTCATGAGAAAAGAAATTCAAGCATTGAAAGACAATGGGACATGGACTTTGGAAAATTTACCTATAGGGAATAAGACAATTGAATGTAAATGGGTATACAAGGTAAAGTACAAGTAACATGAGACACCTGAAAGATACAAGGCATGATTAGTAATACTGCACAATAATCAAGTCAAAGGGATTAATTACAATAATTTTTTTTCTCCAATGGTGAAGATGGTAATAATAAGAACAATATTGGATGTAACTGTAGTGAAAAACTAGGAGCTCCATCAAATGGACATGAATAATGTATTCCTGCATGGTGATTTAAATGAGAAAGTCTATATGAAGCTACCTTTAGGATTTATATCGACATATCAAATAAAGGGTTGCAAGTTGAGGAAATCTCTAAATGGGTTAAAATAAGCTCCACTATGTTAGTTATCTAAGCTAGTGGCAGCATTAAAAAAGTATGGTTTTCTTCAATCATATTCTGACTACTCTTTGTTCACTTATTATAAGAATTCAATTGGACTAAATGTGTTGGTTTATGTTGATGATTTAATTATTATTAGAAATGACTCCACTGCTATAGCAAAACTTAAGGAATATCTGAGTCTGTGTTTTCACATGAAAGATCTTGGGATGCTTAAGTATTTTCTTGGTATTAAAATGGCTCGTGGACTTGAAATAAATGTTTCTATGTCAGTGAAAGTATGCATTAGATATTGTTACAAAAATCTAGTTATCAAGAACTAGACCAGCATCAATCCCAATTGAACATAATCATCGGTTAGCTCTAGCAGATAAGCCACTCATGGACGATCCAAAACAGTATCGAAAATTGGTGGGAAGGTGATCGGTGTCGAATCCACCAAAAATAATTTCCTAACCTAACAATAGATTGAACTTGTTGTGGTGGCGAATAGGGTCAATTCCTTGAAAAATTGAGAACCACTCTTCTTTTATGGCCAGTGAATAAGGATTAAAGGCTGGGGGTTTTCTTTCCAAATCAATACAAGTAAATTAATTAATGGGACTTAAAATAGAAAACAAAGAATACTGTCAAAAAGTAATTAAAGTAACAAGTAGTTATAATTTGATTCCAATTACATAAGTAGTTTTGATTCCAGTTACAAGATTGATCATTGATGTAATGATTCTTTCCTTTAAACTTCAATAAAGCAATTCTAGTTGTCAGAGACACTCCTAACAACCAATCTTTTTTTAATCCTAAATTAACCAAGAAATGCTCTTTAGCTAATCCTTATTAATAAAAAACCCTGGAAACGATCCTAGAATTTAACTTATTAACAACATTAAAAGCTAGAAAGACTTAATTCTAATCAATGACTTCAACTGCAATATTCATTCAAACTAGATTATACATCCTCCTTAGTATGAAACTAGTTTACCACTAATCATTAAACAAATTAAACGATTATGGATTTAGGAGTTTAAATGGTAATATGTTGTTGTGTTGCACATTCAATGGGCCCTATTTAAACTATCAACAAACAACAATAATAATATGTGTAGAGAGATATATAAATACTAAAGCTTAAACGATAACAAAAATGAAAATAGTTTAGATCTCATAATCCTAACTAGAACTTTAAATAAATCTATAACTAGAAAGAATGCTTGTTTAGTTACTCAAGATAAGCTCAATACACCGAAGATTGCTTTTATGATTACAAAAAGAAATGAGAATTCAAAAAGACCTGGTTTCCTGTTTTTGCTAGCAGCTCTATTTCTTCTCTATTTTTCTTCCTATTTAAAGGCCAAGAGGATTAGGGTATTCATTTTTGAAGATAGGGTTTTCATGATGATTTCGGCTTTCTTTCTGTTTTCTAAAATTATCTTTTACTTATCTGATTTCCCACTTCTAAGTTGTAACAGGATCTTTTTTTTAAATTTGAAAGCGCGTCAAGATGTTAATATCTATTATTGCTAGAGTTTAAGCCTTAGCTGAGGCTTGTTTATGTGAACTGAGATCTGTTGCCCTTGATAAGGTATAAGCCTTGCCCTAAGCTTATACCAGAATTGATGATTGCTTCTATATAAAATCTTCTTCTGCTGGATTGATTTCCTGAATTTAAGCTTTATCCCTTCACCTGCATCAAAATAGACAAAATCACCTAAATTAGGATATAAGCTACTCAATTATGTCTTCAAAATAAACAATAAAGATTTTGTTTACGTGCACTATAAAATTCCGTCACACTTATCTTATGTCTGCCCTCAAGCGCCCCACAACACCATTCAATAGTTCTCAACCTTTCACCCTCAACCCAACTGTCCCCAATCATTCCCGCATAACTTGTATGTTATATTTCAATCCTCGAATTGTAAAAATAGTGATCAACTATTAGTTCTTAGGCTTGAGTTTTATGGAATCACACTAATGAACAACTACTTCGAATAGTACACGAACATAAGGTGGAAAGGTTTTGCAAGTTTTTGAACACATTTATTTTTTTCTTGAGAAGAACAACAAATATCTAGTACAATATCCATATCAAACTTATCCAAATATAAAAATTTCATGCAATTGGTTCATGCTAGAACAGAAAGTTAATTGTAACTAATTCGAGCACTTTTTTATTACTTGCTTAAAATGTCATCAAGCTTTTGATGTGAGAACAAACATTTGTGATCAATGAACTCGGTTACTCAATTGGTCACAAGTTCAAGTGACTACTACCACTACTCATAGTTAATTGACTA
The DNA here is from genome assembly GCF_054855325.1 of Carica papaya. Lineage (NCBI taxonomy): Eukaryota > Viridiplantae > Streptophyta > Magnoliopsida > Brassicales > Caricaceae > Carica > Carica papaya. The sequence continues at coordinate 13,967,239 of NC_142313.1, read as the reverse complement.
GAGGAGTAGATTATTATTTGTTCTCCCATCTTTTTCTCTTTTTTTTGGAAAGTCTAGTCATGAACCTTAAGATTACTAGGCACATGATTCAAGACAGGTTGTAGTGGAGTTTTTCTAAGCATCAACATTCACTCAAGGGAAAAAAAATCAATTAGATGAAATCCCTAAATAATTCATGTCAAGACACATAATCAAACATAGTTGCTTATAGTGTGAAAAGATGAAAAACAAGCTAGAAATCCTAGAAGATTACCTTGAATGTAATTCAATTCTTGAAGTATCATAATTGAGTTATTTAGGAATAACTAAAAAAGTAGTGAAAAAGATGAAGTTAAAAACTATTGAAAGTGTATCTATGTGTGCCTTGGGTAAGGCTAAAAGCGTGCATCAGTAAGTGTCTTAAAAATTTTAAATATAATAGAGATAGTGTAAAAAAATCAAAATAAAAACCTAAAAATGAAGTATGACCCTCCCCTACACTTAAACTACACATTGTCTCCAATGTGATGCAAAGAGAATGAATAAAAGAGTAAAGAAAAATTAAGGGACAAAGGAACTCCCCTAGTTTTATGGCTAGGAGGTGGGGCACACTAAAAGCATTATTTGGTTCGGGAGCTAGGGACGTCTTTCATCGTTTGGGCTATGGACTAGGCCACCTCCTCAACTCTGCCTGCCAACTAGTGGGTCAACTGCTTCAGGTGAAACAAATGTCCATCTATCATCTGAACTTGCAGCAATACATCTTCAATGAATTGAGGGATGTCAGAAGATATAGGTTCTGTGTGCTCTTTCTTTTTGTTGTACACTTATATTTCTAGGCACAAGTGGTCCAGAAGGGGCAAAGCATGGGACATTATCCTGAAGATGGAACAATCCCATGTCATCTAAGGAGCCCAAATCTAGTGGAGTTTGTGGGCAAGCAACACGCAAGTTAGTTTCCTCAATATCAAAACGAGTGATGAATAAGACAATTGGGGTGATGATTGAACTTAGGATGAGAGGCCCTTTGAAAGAAACAATGTTGGAGAACTAAGATATGAACCAAAAACCTAAGTTTATTATTCTCTTATGAACCATACACCACAAGAAATACAACTCAGTTTTGGACAAGATGCATAGTGCATCATTCCGACCCGAAAAGACTAAGCTCAAAACTTATGAATATATTTCATGCATGGGTTGTGCAAATATAGGTTTTTATACTTACTAGGTTCATATATATCTGGTGGGTTATCACAAAGTTCAACATACACAACAGCAATGTCAAAATCATTACAAAAGTCACAATAAGGGTGCTCATTGTAAAATACAGAAAAACCCAGTGCATTGTTGAACTCGATAATTAAGAAGTTAAAATGTTTTCCCATTAAATGGAAAAAAAGATTTGGTATTTTAAGAGTGAAATTAGAAGGTTTCTAAAATTTAAAAGTGGTGTAAAACTCCCTGACTAACTCCACATAGGTTGGGACATCAATCTCAAAGTAAGATGCCCAGCCAATACCATAAATCAGGCTAAGTACAACACTTCTAACTTTTAAGGTTTATACAGTAATGTGGTGAACGCAATTACCTGGCACAATGCAAATTTTACAAATTTCAACATACTGTTCCTTCTCTAAAGTGTCCTTAAAGGTGAGCTGGCCATGCAGCTTAGATTCAGTGGGTAGGAGAACATGTTTGCCCTTCTTGACTCGAGCCCTCTTTCGGGCTCTCTCGGCTTCTACACCTCCACCCACGAACTCTTTTGCTCTATGTTGTTTAAAGTCTGATTGCCCATTTATGTGGCTTGGTCTACGATTCTAAGCATTGTGCCCTATGGTTGGAGAATCAAGAACATCGATTAAAGAGCTGCAACGTTGGTGACTAGCTGTTGCAAAGTCGCTAACGTTGTGGAGTGGAGCTTGTTCCTCTTATGTGACTTGGGGTCCAAGTGACATTGGAGGCAATTGTGTTTGAGTTGTCATCTCACCAATAGTTTGCTGCTTGTTTTTTTTTTTGAATTGGTCGTATCCCTTGACAGATTCCTTCTTTCCCATTTTAGCTTGTGTTGGGGATTTAAAAGGAAGAGTTTTTTTATTTTTGAGTGGGATTTATAAGTGAAAAGGAAGGTTTAAATCAGGGGCAAAGAAAAAAGCCTTCCATTTCAGTAGGAGAGTGGGGAAAATAAGTGGGTATCGTGCTAATTAAAAAGAAAAATAAGGGGTTAAGGCAAAACAAAAATTAAACTAAAATAGGTGCCAAATGTCATAACCCTTGGTCAAGGCTTATACGGATATTCCAATAGAGGTTTTTTTAGATGACTTATATGGTCTTGGCATAAGCTTGGGAAAGGTTTATGTGAACATTCAAAATCAAACCCTAGATGTAGCTGCAGCATAAACCTTGGGCAAAGTTTATGCGGATATTCCCAAATCAAACACTGGGTATCATCATGACATAAGCCTTGGGCAAAGCTAATGCCAGTATTCTGATAGAAGACATGATTAAGCCTTGGGCAAGGCTTATGCCAATACACCTGAGGACTTAGTGTAGACCTTGGGTAAGGCTAGAGTGGTCAGTGTAAGCCTTAGGCGAGGCTTAGGCATTCCCTTATTCTAAAAACTCAGTGAGTCTGTGCATGGCATCTTCATTAGTTACCTGCATGCGAGGGAAAAAAAATTCCAGTTAGAACAATCAGAATCAAACCATTAATAACGTTTTTAAAATAACTAAACTTTTCAATAAAAAAACAAAAATCGAATGAGCAGCCTCCCATTAAGCGTCGTTGTTTACTATCTTAAACTAGACACACCCCGTTTCTGTTAAGCGCTTTATTTAGGAATGCTCAGGGTGAGTTCTTCGACCTGTTGTGCAAAAAACACCTTATAAAAGAGCTTCAGCTGGTGCCCATTTACTTTGAAAATTTTGTGCGTGTCAAGACTTTTGATTTCAACTTCACCATGAGGAAATGTGCTGGTAACAATGAATGGGCCAAAACACCTTGAGTGTAACTGACGCATGAGGGTATGGGGAGGATCGAATCTACTTCTGAAACCCACTCAATGTATGAAATACCGAAATAATAACCACTTAGAATTAAATCCCTCCCTCTAATTGAATCTACAATCCTAAAAGAAAATAAAAATAAAGACTAGGAAAAATAAGTAAGGAAAAGAAAAATGTCACGGACTTACCAATAAGTTGATCTTTGCTCCTTGGCTTAACAAGACTTTTAAAGACTCCTACTTCCCGAAGAACTTGAAGAAGCTAATTTTAGCAAAGATACTAAAAGAAAAAAAGTCAAAGCTTTCAAGAATTTTCTCAAATTTATTCTCAAAGGTTGTGCTTTACATCCTAGAGGAAAAGCTCTATTTATAGCCTTCCCGAACAATCTAAATGAGTACAAAAATCTTAAAAGAATTAATAAAATAATAACCTAGATAAAATTTTATTTTAATCTAGGATAATTACATAATAAAATAATTATTCTATCCCAAATAAATTAATTAAATAATCCTATGGGATAAACTTATATTAAAATAATAATTAATTTAAAATTCATATTTATCCCATGTAAAATCCATTTAAAATACATGGGTATTTTGAAAAATGGGTCCCAAACCTTTTTAAAGGTTTTAAAATAATAAAATAAATAAATATTAAGTAATTTAAAAAAGGAAAAAAGAGGGGCCGACCAATTTGGGCAAACAGATGGGCCGAGCCCCCAGTCTGCGTGGGTTGCACGGGAGAAAGCCCATGAGAGTCATTGGCTGGCGAGCTTAGGCCATTTTGCTAGGCTGTCCATGGGCCCGTCCATGCAGGATGTGCGCATTCGGCCCATGGGCCTACGCACGAACAGTTGGTTCCGCTCAGACCCAGAGGGTCGTGTGCGTAGGCACTCCTGGGTGCTTGTGCACGCAATCCATGCGAGCAAGTATGCGTGTTCATGGGTCATGTGGGCTAGGCCACATGTTCGGCGCAAGGGTGGGCCTCCTTACTTGTGTATAGGCCTCCAGATCTCTACGTCAGAAGGTTGTCTGTCTCTGATTTTCCTGCGGAGTATAAGGTCACCCTGACTGCTTCACCACGGGACCAAGGAACACCGATAGATGTGTGGGCCAAGTATCCCGTATATGCATTGTAACATATGTGTACCCCATGGGTACCCAAACCCATACACCATTTGGACTTCTTATTAGAGGACTTTTAGGCCGAGTCGTTACGTAGCAGTAAGGCCCATTACACTTCGAGTTCTTAGCACCTTCTGGTGTCATTTATTCTTAGGCCAAAAACTTTTTCTGATGGATTCGATCTCGCTATTTGATACTTAATCAAGAACATAGTAACTTGGAGTATTGGTACCTCGCAATTGCTTTCTATCATTTCCTGTAAGCTCATCTGTATTTCCTCGCTTTTTGCACTCTTTTGGTTTAGGTGTGTTGTCAACGGGTATCACGTCAGTAACTTTTCAAGAAACAACTTAAGACAAGAGCCATAAAGCAAGACTTTCTGTTCAATTAAGAATTATTTTCTAGAAATCATCCCATCATGGAAAGCCTTCGTCTTTTCCCTATAGATTCTCGAGTTCTCATAAACATCATTTCTAATTTCTTCGAGCTCTTGTAGTTGTAACTTTCTATGTTCCCCAACTTCCTCTAACTTCATGTTGTAGCTTTTAATCACCCAACAGAATTTGTGTTCTACCTTAACAAAGAGATTAAAAGCCTTACCAAAGACTAAATGATAGGGTGACATCCCAATGGGAGTTTTAAAAGTCATCTTGTAGGCCCATAAAACATCATCTAGCCGCAGGCTCCAATCTTTTCTCTTATGATTGACTGTCTTTTTTATGATCAACTTTACTTCCCTATTGGAAAACTTCTACTTTCCCATTTATCTACGGGTGATAGGTAGTAGAGATATAGTGGGTGACATGATACTTCTTAAAGAGAGCTTCCACAACTCGATTATAAAAGTCTATCCCTCAGTCATTTATCATTGCTCGAGGTATTCCAAACTTGACAAAGATATGAGTTTTGATGAAACTTATAACAGCTCTAACATTGTCAGTTCTTGTAACCTTGGCTTCCACCCATTTAGAGACGTAGTCAACCGTAAGTATAATGTAAGAGTTGGTGAAAGAGGATGGGAATAGTCCCACGAACTCTATGCCCCATATGTCGAAGATTTCACAAACTTGAATGGGTGTTAGTGGCATTAGGTCTCTGCGACTTAAGTTGTCTGTCCTCTGATAACATTCACACATTTTACAATAGATGTATGCATCATGAAATAAGGAGGCCAAAATAAGCCACATTCCAACACTTTACAGGTTGTCCACTTAAGGCCAAAATACCCTCTACAAACATAAGAGTGACAAAAGTTCATAATGGAGGGGACTTCTACTTCAAAGACACAACGACGAATTATCTAGTATACACAGTATTTCTATAAATAGGGATCAACCCATGCGTAATGTCTAGCTTCTTTTTTGATCATATCCCTCTTTACCCTAGACAGTTCATCTGGTAGTGTATTAGTGACTAAATAATTGACGATATCAATGTATCAGGGAGTTAATTGTCTAACTAAAAAAAGTGTTCATCCGAGACTTAATCCTTTAATAGTAACGACTCCTCACTTAGTGAAAAATGATTGAGATGGACAGCAAATAGATTCTTCGTACCATTTTTATCTGATATTTCTATATTAAACTCCTGTAGAAGGAGTATCCACTGGATTAGCTCGATTTTGCCTCTTTCTTTTTTAGTAGGTACTTCAATGCTGTATGGTCTGAGAACATAATAACCTTATTATCCAATAAGTAAGAATGGAATTTTTTCAAAGAAAACATGACAGCCAAAAGCCTTTTTTTGTAGTTGAGTAATTGACATAAGTGTTATCGATGGTCATTGAGGTAGAATAGATCACATGCAGGTCTCTGCCTATCCTTTGCCCAATGGCTGCACCCACGACTTCGTTGCTGGCATCACACATCATCTCAAATAATAGCTCCCAGTTCAGCGACTGCATGATAGATGTTAATAGTAGCTTATCTTTGAGTGCATCAAATGCTTCATTATAAGATGTATCAAATTCGAATATCACTTCTTTTTACAGTAGTGTTATAGAGGTTAAATGATCTTAGAGAAGTCTTTGATGAACCGTCTATAGAACCCAGCATGTCCAAGGAAAGAGTGTACCTCTTATACACTCGTAGGGTAAAGTAGGGACTTAATCACATCAACCTTTGCTTTATCTACCTCTATCCCTTTAAAAGGCACCACATAACCCAAAATCAACCCTTAATCAACCATGAAATGACACTTTTCATAGTTCAAGATAAGGTTACACTTAAGGCATCGTTTTAGTACTTTTATGAGGTCAGCAAGACATTTGTAACACGCCGCCCATCGTTGTACTTAATTAATTTAGAAAACTCTATTTATTCGGGCCCTTAGGCCGCATTGAACTCATTTAATTTACCCACAAATTATTATCATAATTCGTGAATTATGCTGATATTTATTTATTTTAATTTAATTTAATTTTAATCGATTCTATTTAATTTAATTTTAGTTGAATTTAGTTTATTTTATTTTATTTCAGTCTAATTAATAAATGAATTTTAAAAAAAAGTGGAAAAATAGGAGAAATCCTGCTGGAAAATCCTGTGGGGAAGGGGAGCTGCCCGCGCGCACAGCTAGTGGGGGACATGCGCACAGTTCAACGTCCCATCCGCACGCACGGTGTGGGGTCAACCCTGCAGGCTAGCCTATAACACACCAGGTGGGCCACAATCGCCGACATCGGGCGGCGCATCATCGCGGCCGGTGGAAGAGATTTTTCTCCTCTATTTTTTGTGTCAAGCATCTTTTCTCTCTCTTCATCAGATTTCACCACTTGGCACAAATCCAACGGCTCTCAATTTCTATAAATAGGGGCCCTTCCTTCCCATTTTCCCCATACTTCCATTCTTCCACCTTTCAAGAATTAGAGAAAGAGAGAGAGTGAGTGATCTAGAGAGAGAAGGAAAGGAAGAAAAGCAGAATGGTGTAGAAGAAATTATCAAGGTTTTAGTAATAAGTCTAGTATTTTTTTTAAACGTCTTAAGGGATATTTTTATATTAAAAAAGGGATTAAATTGATAATTTGTGATTTTTACCTATTTTGCATGCTTTTGTGTTTATAGGTTTAATAAGTTGAACTGTTCTTGATTTCAAGCATGTTATGTGATTTATAGATACTTGATGATTTGCATGTAATTAAAATAATATGAAACAGATAAGGTTATCTGAAAAATAAAAAAAACAAAAAAAGAGAGAAATATGGAATGAAGACTGAATGGTCCGAGTATGTATCTGTATTGACATGTATAATGCATCAACTGTCTCGTTCGGCTTTTTATCTCTGAGGAGTATCTGTTCACCTAACCTCATCTAGACTATCTGTTTCTCCCTCCCCCATCTGGTCTGGAAAGATGTAAGATGATCGCTCCCTCTGGATGATGTTGTATCCTCTGACGAGAGTGGTGATGCGAATATTTATTAGGGGTCACCCTTGGCTAAGTACTGTCGTGACTATAGAATATCTTATAGAACCATTATGATTAGTACGGACATGGTCATAAATCGCACCATAGTTTGGCAAGCTGAAAATGTGCATAAGCAAATTTTCGTTATCTATATCTGATCTGGTCATTCCACATGAGTAGTTGAAAATCTATATCTACCTTTAGAGATAGAAGTTGTAACGACTTCGCGAAGCATGCTACGAAAATTTGAGCATTTCATGATTTATTTTATTTTCTCTATTTCTAGTATGATGTGTGTTTGTTTTGATTATACTAACGTGATGTTTTCTCTAATAAATAAATTATTTTCATAAGGTAACATAGATCTACAAGTAATCACACAATAAGTATGTATGTTAGAATAATTCACTTTTAAAACCTTACGATGTTATTTAAATATTATTTTTCTTACTGAGCATATAGAACTCATTCTTTCCATGTCCCCCTTCCCCAAATGAGGAAGAAAATGAGGAACTGCCAGTTGACCTACCTATTGAAGTTTATAAGGATCCTGTAGATCCATAAAACTTGAGTACATGATCGTTCCTGCACTTTAATGAGTCCAATAGCATAGTGAAAGAAGTGGTCATCTTTTGTATTTTAACTTTGTATTTTGTAACCACTTCTGGCCTCATTTACATGTATTAACTGGAACTCATATATATATGTAAGAGATTTGTATTAATTTATTCCGCTGTATATTAATTTTATCATGCACTTGTTATTCTAATTCTGTATTTGACAACCACATGCCTTAATTAGTATTTGGGATGTCACAACATTCATTAAAGCAGTCACCGTAAATCGTAAAATCATCCATGAAAAATTCAATTATGCGTTCCACAAAATTAGAAAATATACTGACCATGTATCTTTAGAATGTGTTCGGGGTGTTGCAAAGGCGAAAAGACATTCTCTTGCAAACGAAAGTGCCAAAGGGACATGTGAAGATGATTTTTCTTGATCTTCAAGTGCAATCGAGATCTTGTAAAAGTTAGAATTGTCATTTAGACAGCAGTAATGAGTTCGTCCAGCCAAACCATACTAATATTTGATCAATAAAAGGGAGGAGGAAGTGATCTTTTCTGGTAAAAGCGTTCAGCTTCCAGTAATCTATGCAAACCCTCCAACCATTATACACCCTAGTGGATATCCTTTCACCATCCTGGTTTTCAACCACTACTATACTCGTTTTCTTTAGAACCACTTGTACTAGACTTACCCATTTGGTATCTAAAATTAGGTAGATAACTTTAGCATCAAGGTACTTCAAGACTTCTTTCTTCACAACTTCTATCATTGGTGGGTTCAAGCATCTTTGTGCTTGTCTACTAGGCTTATTATCCTCCTTTAGTAGTATCTTGTGTATACATATAGAAGGTGATATCCCTTTAATATTAGAAACAGTCCATCCAGTTGTTTCCCTATGCTTTCGGAGTACTCTAATTAACCTATCTTTTTCTATTTTGCTCACCTTGTTAGAAATTATTGCCGAAAGAGTCTCTCCCTCTCTTAAGAACATGTACTTCAGGTGTTCTAGTAGTGCCTTCAACTCTAGCTTAGGTACTTGTAAAACAGAAAATGGAATCTTTACATTAGAAATAGGAAGATCAATAATTGGTGCATTACCTTTTTTCTATTTAAGCGCTTCCAGTTCAAACATAATCTCTTGTAAATGTTTTTCAGCAATATAATCTTTCTTCAGTGTCCCTAAGCTGTCAACATTCAAACCATTATAGAGTACAACATTTAACTCATCCCCATGGCACAAGTCAAAGTATTTCTGATTTATAAAGTTTATGATATAAACACCATACACGCAAGATAAGTCACTAGGGTATTTCATAGCATCATAAATATTAAATTTCATAACTTCTCCATTAAATTCCATGGTGAGGGTACCATCTTATACGTCTATATTAGTTTTGGCAATACTAAGGAAGATTCTACCAAACAAAAGATCACATGAGTTAGGGGATTTGTCATCCTTCATATCTAGTAAATGGAAGTCAATATGGAAAATAAGGTTGTCTACTTGAACCAATACATTTTCTAAAACTCCATTAGGGTAAACAACTGACCTGTCAACTAGCTGGATGATAACACTGGTCTCCTTCAATGGCCTAGTGTCCAACTTAGAACAAATAGACAGTGGAATTACCTTTATAGAATCCCGTAGATCACACATAGCCTTCCTTATACCTAAGGTACCTATTTTACAAGAAATAACAAACATACCTTGGTCTTCATACTTGGGAGGTAATTTTCTCTATATCATAGCCAAGACATTCTCTCACACACTTACCTTTTCATTGCAGCTCAACTTCTTTTTGTTAGTACATAGTTACTTCAGAAACTTAGAATACCGAGGTACCTATTTGATTACGTCAAGTAAAGGGATATTTATCTCAATTTTGTAGAATGTTTCTAGAATCTCATTGTCATCTTTCTGTTTCTTTAACCTTTACAAACCTATCTAGAAAAGGATTTATTGCAAACTGCACTAGCTGGTCAAATTTTAGTTTTTTTGGCTCCTTCTTGTTATCCATTATTACTTCTGTCTCTATGTTTTTCCATAAGCCTTGCCCAAGGCTTACCTGTAGGGATTCTCCAAAAGCTCTTTACCACTCCACAGTGTAATTGCACTCACATTGGGCCTTGGATTTACCTTTGTTTTGGAATGTAGCTTACCTTGGATTCTAGCTTACTCATGGACATTGCTAGTTGGCTCACAATAGTCTCCAAATTCTGAATTCTCACTCTTGTCTCATGTTGGAACTGTCGAGTGTTAGTAGTAAGAGATTTAACTATTTCTTTAAGACCATGCTTTAGAGGTGTTGGTTATTGTTATGGAGGCAGCATTCGTACCATTGAAAGTTTTGTTTTCTTGACCCATAACTGAAGTTGGGGTGATCTCTCCATCCTGAGTTATATGTGTTAGAGAATATATTATATCTTCTTTGCAGAAAGTTCAAGAATCCTCCTATCGTATTGATATCTTGTTGAACATCCTCTCATACTATAGGATACATATTCATAGGATGTCCTGAATGTGCACATATTCCACAGACTCTCGCTCGCGAAGTATTTCTATAACCATGTTTTACACTAACTTATTTAGTTACAAGGTCTAAGATTCGAGAAAAGAGATATTTACCTCGTTCACTTTTCTTAAGGGGTCCTGTGTGGTTCAAAATTTCTGTGAGGTGGCTGCCATGATTGCTATTAATTTTTTGGGTTCTCGTGGTGTCTTGCTCACTATGGCACCACTACTAACTGCATCTAACATTCTTCTTTCTGAGGAAAGCACCCTTTATAAAAGTAATGAATGAGGTCTAATATACCATGCTGTGGGGAGCCTGGCATAGTCGCTTGAATTTCTCTCAATAATCATGGAGGCTCTTCGTAATTTTTTTTTAAATCCCGCATATCTCCCTCCTTATACCAGTTGCTTTGGAAGTAGGGAAATACCTGCCCAGGAATGACTTTACCATATATGTTGATGTTGTGATTGGACTAGTAGGTAAGTAGAACATTGGTATCTTCTTCTGTATCATCCAAAGAGAATAGAAATTCTCTCAACTTAATATGTTCCTCAAACACTCCTTACAGCTTCATATCAAGCATACTACATGGAACTCCTTGAGGTGCTTGTGCAGATTCTTATTCTCTAACCCTCTAAACTTGGTCAGCAAGTGAATTATACCAAATTTCAGTTTGAAAACAGCATCCAGATCCGAACAAATGATATAGAGAGGCTGTTGATTCGTAGATGGTGTTATTAGCTCTTTCAAAGTACACTCATGGACCATCTATTCTGTTTTTGCTTCAGGTTCAATAATTGCGTTATTTTCTTTAAAACCCATGTCTTGGTAACACGTACTTCTCTTTAGCTTGGCTTATTTTCTAAAACTTTTGGCGGTATTCTCGATTTCTAGATCGTAAATAAGAGGTTCTCCACAATAAGACCTGCTGTAAAAAAAAATAAGTTAGTTGTTTCAATTCCCTGGCAACGATGCTAAAATTTGATGAGTGTTGAATCCACCAAAAATAATTTCCTATTCTAACAACAAATTTGTAGTAAGGCGAATAGGGTTGAGTCCTCAGAAAATTGAGTACTCTTTTTTATGATCAGTGAATAACGATAAAAAATTGTAGGTTTATGTTCTAAATCAATACAATGAAGTGAATTAATCAATAAGACTTAAAACATAAGATAGAGAATACTATTAGAAAGTAACAAGCAGTTATGATTTGGTTTCAGTCAAAGTAGTTTTTATTCCAATTACAAGATTAATCATTGATGCAATGATTATTTCCTTCAAACTTCAATAAACCAATTCTAGCTGTCGAAAAGTCTCCTAATAAGAAATCTTTCATTAATCCAAATTAACCAAAAAACACTATTTAGTTAATCTTTGTTAATAAATAACCCCGAAAATGATCCTAGAAGTTAATTTACTAATAATATTAAAAGCTAGAAAGACCTTATTCTAATAAATGAATTAGACTATGTGATTCATTCAAACAAGATTATATATCCACCTTAGTATGAAACTAGTTTACCACTAATCATCAAACAACCTAAACGATTATTGATTTAAAAGTTTGAATGGCAATATGCTTCTATGTTGCATGCTCAATGGGCCCTGTTTAAACGATCAATAAATATCAATAATAATATGTGTAGAGAGATATATAAATACTAAAACTTAAATGATAACAAGAATAAAAGTAGTTTAAATCTCACAATCCCAACTAGAACTTCAACTAAATCTCTAACTGGAAAAAATGTTTTTTAAGCCGCTCACGATGAGCTCAATATAGCAAATTTTATTTTTGGGATTACATAAAGAAATAAGGATTCAAAAAGACCTCGTCTACTACTCTTGTTAGTGGTTCTCCTTCTTCTTTGTTTTTCTTCCTATTTAAAGGCCAAGAGGATCAGGGTATCCATTTGTGAAGATAAGGTTTTCGCGATGATTTTGGCTTTCTTTGTATTTTAAAATTACTTTTTACTTGATTTGATTTCCCGCTTCCCAGTTGTAATGGGATCTTCTTTTAAATTTGAAAGCGTGTCGAGATATCAATATCTGCTATTGCCAGAGTCTAAGCCTTAGTCAAGGCTTGTCTATGTGTGATCTGATGTTTTCTACTTCTACAAGAATATAAGCCTTGCCCGAGACTTGGTTGGATGTGAGCTGAGATCTGTTGCCCTTGTTAAGGTATAAATCTTGCCCGGGGCTTTTACAAGAACTGATGACTGCTTCTATAAAAAATTTGCTTCTACTAGGTTGTTTTCTTGAATTTGAGTTTTATCCCTTGACCTACATCAAAACGGAAAAAATTACCTAAATTAGGCCATAAGCAGCTCAATTATGCATTCAAAATAAACAATAAAAATGTTGTTTATGAGCATTATTAGAAGGTTAATATATTTCACTATTACTAGACTTGAACCCTGTGACAGTGTTCATCTCTTAGCTCAATTTATGCAAAGTCCATGATAAAACCATTAGGAAACAACATTGCATATGGTGCGCGACCTAAAGGGAAATCTATGTCAAGGCATTTTTCTATGATCTGATGGTGATTAACGATTGTTTGCTTATTGTGATTCGGATTGAGCAAGCTACCCAATATGAGCATGGATATGGATCAAGTTGGCAAAAAGGATATTTCAATGCCAATTGAGCCCATTACAAAGAGGAGAGCTAAAAGATTACAACAAGTCTTTCATTTTTTATCCAAGCATGGATCAATGAGGAAGATGGGTTTGGACCCATTAAAAAAGCCCAAGAAAAGAAGATAACCCAAGGGTATAATAGTATATACTATTCACCCCAAGTGCAAGAGAGAAATAAGTAAGAAAAGGAAAAAAAATTCTGCAAGACATGAAAAAATTCTCATATAATTTTATTTCCTAATCATGAGGAAAATCCTCACAATTAAAGATCAACCAAAAGGAGAAATTGCTCTTAAATTGCGAGCGATCTTGAGAAAGATGAAAACTTCTTAAATGTCAAATCTCGTGAAAAAGAAAAATACTTGAGAAAGAGAAAAATATCTTGGTAGAATCTCTTCCTGTAAATCAGCCATAATTAATTAAGATATTCTATATTTAAAAAGTTTTTCTCAAAAGGAAATCATATATATTCTATTTTAGTTATAATTTTCTTAATTTTTACTAGTTTTTCATTCTATTTTACATTTAATTTCTTACATAATTTCTAACATTAATTAGGAGATTTATTTTTTCCTTATTATTTGCATGGCTCATACTATAAATAGGTCTTCAATTCATAATTGTAATTCAATTCAAAATTTTTAGCTTATTAATAAAATTCAGGTATTCTTATTTTAAGCTTCCAAGTTTGCAAGAGTAAGTGATTCGACTGACTTATTGTGCTAGGAATTGAAATCACTTATCAAGGTAAGTCTCATGGTATCTTTTCAATTCTAGTTCTTTATTTCTTTCTCAGTTATCTTGGTTTTTACTTCCCTGTTAAGTGGGGATCAAGTATGGAGGGTTTGCTTAGGGTTTTGAGTTTTTGATTGTTGATATATATGTGGAGTTTTGGATTATGTTGTTGATCCCGGGTTTCGCATAAGTAGGTATTAGAGTTTAAACTCTGGTAAATCTACTATATTTCTGATTTATTATTTGCATTTATTTACTTACATAAAATTAGCACTCATTACATAAGATGCTAATTCATTTAGCTTGTTTTCAAGAATTTTTTTTTCACATTGTTATTATAGTTTTTTTTAAAAGAGAGATTCTAAAAAAAATATGTGAAAAAAAAGATAGCAAAAAGAGAGAAAGAGAGAGAGAGAGAGAGGTGTGTGACTCCCTTATTTTCTTTTTACAACATTACATTCAATATTCTGTATTAGCATCTACATCACAGAAACTCAAGTGAGTCATAGAACACAGCTGTCACTGCGATAGAATAATTAGGTATAACATTTCGGTTATATCAATAGGGATTAATCAGATCCTTGACACTTTAAATTCGTAGTTGTCTTTTTCTACTCCTAGTTTTATTATTTATTAAGTACTTTAGTTCCATTATACATATAAGTGGTTAATTGCATCCTAACTCCTTAGCTATAAGCATAAGAGCATCACATAATTTTCTTTTGTGTGCTTACTTTTGAACTTTTAGAGAACAAGATCCTTTTTTAGGACTCTTTACAAAGTCTCAAAAGACAATCTTACTTGTCTTAATTCAAGAGATCTAATTTCAACACTCAACTTGACAGAAGAAGATATGAGAGGTAAACACGAGTGATTAAGAGGGAGTGATTTCTTTGTTTTTTTATTAACATTTTTTTGCAGCTATGTCACAACCTAGTGAAACCAATTGATCTCTGACCTTAGAAAAATGCATGGAGACTAGGACGGATGACATGTACAACAGATTAAGCTTAGTCATTAAAGGTATAGCAACAAGAATGAATGAGAGAGATGGAGGAAGGAACCATAGTCATCCCAGACACCGGCATTGCCAAGATGATAATGAGTCATAAGACGACAATAGTGAAGTCGGTATAAGATAAATTCAGAGGGAAGATGATGACATTAGATCCATCAAGATGTAAATACCCCCATTCAGATGAAGGAATGATGCAGAGACCTATCTCAAGTGGGAACGAAAGGTAGAGTTGATTATGCACGTGTTTGGTAAAGCCAAGAAAGTAAAGCTAACAGCAGTCAAGTTCACAGATTATGCACGTGTTTGGTGGGATCAAGTGACCACCCTCAGGAGAATATATGGACACTAACTTGCATCCACCTGGAGAGAGATGAAGTCTATTATGAGAAAAAGATTTGTCCTTTCTTGTTATGACAAAGAATTGCACCAAAAGCTCCAACATTAACCAAGGGATCCCTCTCGGTGGAAGATTACCATAAGGAGATGGAGATGGAGATGGAGATGGCAATGATTAGGGCCAGAGTTTATGAGACTCCAGAATCCATCATGGCTAGATTTCTGAGTGCTCTGAACAAGGAGATTGCTAATGTTGTGGACTGCATCACTATATAGATTTGGATGAGATTCTATACATGGCTATGAAGATCGAGAAACATCTAAAGTATAGAGGTTCCTCCAAAAGTAATTCTTAGTCTACCCCTCAGTTTAGTTCTAGATTGCCTAAAAATGAAGAAATGAAGGATAAGCCCAACTCTATCGAATCTAAAAATAACCCTAAACCACCTACTATTACTCAAAAACTAAGTTCTATTAAGTGTTTTAGGTGCTTTGGAGTTGGACACAACGTGTCACAATGCCCCAACAAAAACCTCATTTTATTGAGAGATGATGGCGAGATAAAGACTACCAGTGAGTACAATAGTGATGATGATAGTAAAATGTCACTAGATGATTATGAAGACAACTTAGCAACCCCAATATAAGGTGAAATATTGGTTGTCCGAAGAACCCTAAATATACAATACAAAGAGACAGACAATAATCAAATAGATAATATCTTCCACACAAGATGTCATATGAATGAGAAGGTATGCAATCTGATCATAGACAGAGACAGTTGTGCCAATGTTGTCGCTAATATTTTGCTAGTTGATAAGTTAGGGTTATCTTGTACTAAACACCCTAACTCTTATAAATTACATTAGCTCAATATGTAACACCCCAAATTATTATTATTTTTATTAATATTATTGTATTTTAAATTTTTTTTTAATTTTTAGATGAATATAATAATTTATTATGTAATAATATATGTTTATAATTTAGTTTAATTTAATTAAGTAGAAATAAAAATAATAATAATAATAATAATAATAATAATAAGGGATAAAATTATTTTTGGAGTTTAATTGAAAATAATTTTGGAAAAAAGGGGTGAAATTTTGGGTTCTGGGGGTATTTTTGAAGAGAAAATCGAAAACTGGGGGTTAAAACGCAATTTAAAAAACTTGTGCCACGTCAGCAGCCCAGTCAGCAACTCTGGCCAACTAGGACACGCCGCGTGGCAAAGACGCTGATGCGGGAGGCCACGCGGAAGGAAGCCACGTGGGCGATCTGCGTGCACACGATCGAACGGCTGAGATCCGTTCTCGCGCGCACGGATGGCCCAGATCAAAAGTGCGTACGGACAGCCCAGATTGGACGCGTATGGACGGTTCAGATTCATTTCCTATTTAATCGCGATCAAACGGCCCAGATTAAATCGCGATGTACAACTCATATTAAAAGTAAAAGGTTAAAAATAATCTCATCCACACCCAAACCCTAACCCTAGCTGCCAGAGCCCTCGCCAGAGAAGACAGCCCAGCCACCAGAGAACCGACCGCCGCCACCAGCTGGCGCACCAAAGCACCTTCCGGCCGTCAAACGAGGTAAAAATTCTTCCCTTGGCTCGGATTTCGATTCTAAACCCACCTATGGTAAAATCGGATCCAAAATACCGGCCAATTGGCCGAAAATCACCGCCGAAGCCTAGCAATGCCGCCGCGGGTTTTCTCGATTTTTGCCTCCGATGAGGCCCTTTTCGATTCCCATTCGATGTAATGTTTACACCATTGTGACCACCGTTCCTTCCTCTACAGGTTAACCGGAGCAAAACACCAAATCGCGACTTGAGCCGAAGGAGCCGCCATACCGAAGAGTCCCGTCACCGGTAAGTTTTAAATTTCGGTGTTTTTTCAACCCACCAAGGGCCCTAAGGATGTTTTATCACAAAAACCAATGCAAGTTTGGCCAAATCCGACTGAAAACGGCCAGAAACGGCCAACCCGAGGTGGATCGCCGCCGCAAGCGGTGGCGCCATCGCTGGAGCACGGCAAGGCCGCCGTGCCAGAATTTTGAAATTGGTCAAATAGGCATTGGGTCTGATTTTTAAGTTATTTGGGACATGTGTAGGTACCGTGAGTGCGTTTCAGTTCTCATAGAAAAAGTCAGGGAACCCAGGGACTGCTCGTAGTCACAGTGAAAAATTGGTTTTAATCTTCGAATCAAGTAAGGATCCCTCACCCTATTTTCTACCGCGGAATTAGAGTTCAATTAAATGGAAATATCGTATTTTTACAATTAATAGATATGTATAATTAATTAAGGTTGCTAATGGAGACCGAATCTAATATATTTTTCGGTCAGTTCCTGTTTTATTTATTTTACTGTTTTAAATGCGTTATGGTATGTGGCTTATTTATTCTATGGTTTCGGATGCATGAATCACTGTTTACTTCACTGCTGCTTGGTTTCGTGGATTTAATGTATACTTGCCTCGTTGAATGCACGTTACTTGTTTAGGTGTTCATGTTTATGTGAGAAACATAAAACTAAGAAAAAAATAGAAAAGGGTATATGAATTGATAAATGGATAAGTTGACAGCCTCACTAGATATCTTGAGAGATGGTGGACGGACCGGGTCCATAGGGAACCCTACCAGGAACGTTGTCTCATACCGGACGGAGTATGGAGACTACAAATGTTTTGGCACCCATACCGGACGGGGTATGGGGACGGCCCTGGAATTAAGTTGTTAAAGTGAGTGGTTCACGTGTAGCGGGGACCCCTATGGATCCCCATGGATACTGGTAGGCTGATAAAAGAGGAAAATTATTGTTTGATGATTGAAATATAAAAGTATGACATGTGCTGTATTAAAGAGTGCGTATGATTACATGATATCTATGATCTTATTATTTTCTAAGGGTCGTTTTCATGAATATCACTGAGGTAAGTGGACAGTAAAGGGTTTTATTATTGATAAATGATTTTTTAAAAAATTATGTTCTATTGGTTGTTTTTGTTTTCTACCAACCTTTACTTTTGTGACAGTGATATAGTGTGACGTCTTTAATGGGGTAGTGTAGCTCATTCCTTACTTAATCATTTCAGATCAGGAGGACTTGGTTCTTGAGCCCATTTCGCAGGAAGACGGCGAGTAGATGCCTAAATATTTTATAGTTTTTTCTTATAGTATTCATTTCTAGTATTTTCTTTAGCTAACTTATTCTTTCATATGTTTAGTACATTTTGGATATTGTGTAAGGGATGTTAACCATAATCTTTTATTTTTCTTCCGCACTTAGAATTTTTATATACATTTTTTTTTAATTTCCAGGATCGTTACACAATAAGTGTGGAGAAGTCAGGGTACACAAGTAAGTCAAGATTCCCTTCTCCATAGGCAAGTATAAAGATGAAGTATATTGTGATGTCGTTCCCATGCACGCCAGTCATATCTTACTTGGACGACCATGACAGTATGATAGACACCTACATCACGACGAGTTCAAGAATCAGTACTTTTTACGTTGAGATGGTCTAAAATACATTTTGACACATTTATCTCCAAAAGAGGTCTATGCTTATCAAATCAAAATCAAGAAATCTTTTGAAGAATATTCAAAAAAAAGAAAAAGAAAAAAAAAGTTGAAAAGAAAAAAAATGACCCACTAAGAGAAAAAAAGACTGAAAAAATAAAGAAAGCCCACTTAATGTAAAAGAGGCCCAAAAGAACAATAAAAAAGGCCCAATGAGATAAACTGAAAGCGAAAAAGAAAAAAATATTGATATGTGAGGGAGATAAGTGAGGAGAGCGATCTGTGAGAAGCCAAGCTTAATTATACTTCATATAAGGAAGCCTATCTAACTTTTTCTGACCTTAACACCTCTTTGCCTAGTTCTGATTTCTCTCTTCTGGAGGAATAATAAGATGTGTTCTTAGAGGAGATTTTGGATGGTCTACTACCACTACGAGGGATTGAACATCAAATTGACTTTGTCCTTAGAGCTTTAATTCCCAACTACTCAGCCTACCGAAGTAATCTTGAGGAAACAAAGGAACTTCAATGGTAAGTGGAGGAGTTGTTAAGTAAAAGATATGTAAGAGAAAGTTTAAGCCCTTGTGTTATTCCAGTGTTGCTTGTGCCTAAGAAGGATGGCTCTTGGAGGATGTGTGTGGATTGTCGAGCCGTCAACAAAATTACGGTAAAGCATAGACATCTTATCCCTAGGTTAGATGATATGTTAGATGAATTAAGTGGTTCTACTATTTTCATTAAGATAGATCTTAAGAGTGGATACCACCATATTAGGATGAAACTTGGAGATAAGTGGAAAATTACCTTTAAAACCAAGTGTGGATTATAAAAGTGGTTAGTAATGCCTTTTGGGTTATCAAATGCCCCCAATACCTTCATGATACTTATGAACCATGTTTTACGACATTTTCTAGATAAATTTGTGGTAGTTTACTTTGATGACATCTTGATTTACAGCAAGACTTTAGAGGATCACCTTCAACATATCAGGTCTGTCCTTGAGGTCCTTAGGAAAGAATAATTATATGCAAATGCTAAAAAGTATACCTTCTGTAATGAAAAATTAATTTTTTTTAAGGTTTGTAGTTAGTGCATAGGGCGTTGAGGTAGATGAGGATAATGTGAAAATAATTAAAGAATGGCCTACTCCAACATCAACCAGCGAGGTAAGGAGTTTTCATGGTTTAGTAAGTTTTTACCACAGGATTGTTAGGGATTTCAATTCCATAGTAGCACCATTGAATGAACTGGTAAAGAAAAATGTAAAATTTATATAGACTAAGAAACAAGAGCATGTTTTTACTTAATTGAAAGATAAATTATGTTCTATACCTATTTTAGCTTTACTTGACTTTAACAAAAATTTTGAGCTTGAATGTGATGCTTCAAGTATTGGTATAGGAGCTGTTCTGATGTAAGAAGGGCGTCCTGTGGTTTATTTTAGTGAGAAACCTAATGGCACATTATTGAACTACTCAACCTACGATAATAAGTTGTATGTTATGGTGAGAGCATTAGAGATATGAGAGCACTATTTATTGCCAAAGGAGTTTATGATCCACACAGACCACAAATCCCTAAAACATCTTAAAGGTCAAGATAAACTTAACCGTCATCACAGTAAGTGGGTCGAGTTCATAGAATCTTTTCCCTATCTAATCAAGTATAAATAAGGTAAAGATAATATTATTACTGATGCATTATCTCACAAGTATGCTTTGATTTTTATACTTAGCTCTAAGTTGTTAAGATTTGAACATATTAATGATGTGTATGCTAATGATAATGATTTTTTCATTGTTTATCATGCATGTGAGCATTCTGTATTTTAGAAGTTTTATAGGCATGATCGTTTTCTCCTCATGGATGGTAAGTTATGTGTGCCTAACTGTTCACTCAGGAAATTATTGGTGCGTGAGGCTCATAGTGGGGTTTTGATGGGGCACTTTGGGGTAATTAAAACTCCAGATATATTGAATGAGCATTTTTATTGGCCGAACATGAGGAAAAATGTTGAGCGTATTTATACTAGGTGCATTACATGTAAGCAGGCTAAATCTAAGATTCTACCTTATGGATTATACACACCTTTACTTGTGCCTATAGTACCTTGGATAGATATGTCTATGGATTTTGTATTGGGATTGTCTAGTACCAAGAGAGGTAATGATAACATATTTGTTACCGTGGATAGATTTAGTAAAATGACACACTTTATTGCATGTCATAAGACTGATGATGCGATCAATATTGCAAACCTATTTTTTAGGGATGTTGTGAGACTTTATGGCATTTCTAAGACAATTATGAGTAATAGGGATGTAAAATTTCTTAGTCACTTTTGGAGAGTTGTGTGGGGTAAATTAGGAACTAAGTTATTATTCTCTACTGTATGTCACCCCCAAACTGATGGTCAGACTAAGGTTATTAATAGGACCTTAGGATCCTTGTTGAGAGTTATAGTTGGTCGAAATTTAAAAACAAGAGAGGATTATTTCCCTATGGCAGAATTTGCATATAATATAAGCATTCATACCTCTATAGGGTTTTCATCTTTTGAGATTATTTATAGTTTTAATTCTTTAACTCTGTTGGACCTGATGCCTTTACCTTTACAGGAAATTCAGGATACTAATGGTCAACGGAGAGCAGAACTTGTTAAAGTCATACATGATAAGGTCAAGCAACATATCCAGAATAAGAATGAATCTTATGCACGACACGCCAATAAAGGAAAAAAATGAGTAGTGTTCCAACTCGACGATTGGGTATGACTTCATATGTGAAAGGAAAGATTTTTCAATCAGCAAAAATCCAAGTTGAACCCCCGATGAGATGGGCATTTTCAAGTTCTAAAGCATATCAATGACAATGCCTACAAAATTGATCTTCTGTGTGAGTACAGTGTATTTACTCCCTTTAAAGTTCCTGATCTTTCCTTTTTTTATGTAGGTCCAGATTCAAGGATGAATCTTTTCGAAAAGAGAGGGGATAATGTGAACATGGATATAGATCAAGTTAGTGGAAAGGATATCTCAATGCCTTTCCTCTTTTACCAGCCTATTAGTATCTTTGGGGATCCATAGGGGGTCCCCTCTACACGTGAACCTTTAATATTTACAACCTGATTCCAAGGCCGTCCCCATACCCCGTCCGATATGGGCACCAAAACCATGAACCTCAATACCCCGTTCGGTATGAGGGTGAAATGGGCCGTCCCCATACCCCGTCCGGTATGGGCGCCAAAACACATAAAGTCTCCATACCCCGTCCGGTATGAGAGACCACGCTCCCGGTAGGGTTCCCTACGGACCTGGTCCATCCACCATCTCCTAGGATATCTAGTCAGGCTGTCTACATTATCCATTTATCAATTCACGTAACCTTTTATTCCTTTTTTTCCTCAGTCACCATCATCAAATCACACACAAACATGCAAACCAATAGTTTATGCCAAATAAGACAACACACAACATCGGGTTCTTGGTCATTCAACCCATAATCAATAAAACAGTGATATATGCACACGAAACCATGAAATGAAAATATCAGACCTCATACTGCATTTAAAACTGTAAAATTGAACAAACAACAGCTGACCGACAAACACACCAGACTCGGGCTCCATTAGCGACCTTAAACAATTTCACACATCTATTGATCCATGAAATACCGTTTTATCATTTATTGAACTTTAATACTGTGATAGGAAATAGGGTGAAGAGTCCTTACTTGTTTCGGGGTCTGAATACGGCTCTACAGTGCGTCTACAGGCTGTCCCTAATTTTCCCTGAATTTTTTCCGGGGAGCTGAAACGCACTACTGTACCTGCACGTGTCCCAAAAAATCCCAAATTAGACCTAAGCCCCTTTCGGCCGATATCGCAATTCTGGCACGGCGGCTCCGCCGTGCTCCGGCGATAACACTTGCATCGGTCCCTGCGATAAAACAACCCTAGGGCCCTCGGTGGGCCAAAAAATCACGAAAAACCGAAGCTTACCGACAGCGGTGCTCTCGAGTGCGGTGGCTCTCCGACGTGAATCGTGTTTTGGTGATTTGGCTCTGATCAATCTGTAGAGAAAAGAACGGTGATCACAGTGGTATAAAATTTGCATCGAACGGAGGCCGGGAAGGGCCTCATCGGAGGCAAAAATCGAGGAGGGGCACGGCGGCACCGCTGGATTTCGGCTGAGTTTTTCGGCCGTTTGGCCAGTGGTTTGGCTCCGGTTTGGCCATAGGCGGACTCAGCATCGAAAAATGAGCAATGGGGAGAAAAATTACCTCGATCGGCGGTCGAAAATTTCCCCGGTGCGGCGGCGGGTGGCGGTGGCCAGCTCCTCCGGCGACTGGTTCTTCTTCTCCGGCGAGCACTGGCGGCTAGGGTTTCTTTGGTCAGGTGTGGGTGGGGGTATTTATACCCTTCGCCTTTTAATCTTGACCGTCCATCAAGATTGAATCTGGGTCATTCGATCGCGATTTAATTGGGATTAAATCTGGGCCGTTCATCGCGATGCAATCCGGGCCGTCCGTGCCTGATTGAATCTGGGCCGTCTGTGCGCGTGAATCTGGACCGTCCGTACGCGTGAATCTGGGCCATGCGCACGTTTGATCTGGGAAGTCCATGTACGCGGGAACGGATCTAGACCGTCCGATCGCGCGCACGCGGATCGCCCCCGTGGCCCGTCCCCTGGTCAGCGTGTCCTTGCTGCGCAGCGCGTCCTGGTTGGCTGGGGCTGCTGACCGGGCCGCTGACATGGCACAACTTTTTTAAATTACGTTTTGACCCCCGGTTTCTGATTTTCTTTTTAAAAATACCCCCAGAATCTAAATTTTCACCCCTTTTTCTCAAAATCAATTTCAATTAAGTCCAAATAATATTTTTACCCAATTTTATCATTTTTATTATTTATATTTTCATTGAATTAAATTAAACTAAGTTAAATAAAAAATTAAATAAATAAAAAATAAATAAATAAAATTTGATAAAATTGGGTAAAAATATTATTTGGACTTAATTGAAATTGATTTTGGAAAAAAGATGTGAAAATTTAGATTCTGGGGGTATTTTTGAAAAGAAAATCGGAAACCGGAGGTCAAAACGTAATTTAAAAAAGTTGTGCCATGTCAGCACCACGTCAGCAGCCACGTCAGCGGCCCGGTCAGTAACCCTGGCCAACCAGGATGCGTCGCGTGGCAAGGACACGCTGAGCAGGGGACGGGTCATTGGGGCGATCCGCGTGCGCGCGATCGGACGGCCCAGATCCGTTCCCGCGCACACGGACGGCCCAGATCAAATGTGCGCACGGACGGCCCAGATTCACGAGCACAGACTGCCCAGATTCAGGCGCACGGACGGCCCAGATTCAATCAAGCACGGACGGTCCAGATTGCATCGTGATGAACAACCCAGATTTAATCCCAATTAAATCGCGATCGAACGGCCCAGATTCAATCTTGATGGACGGTCAAGATTAAAAGGCAAAGGGTATAAATACCCCCACCCACACCTGACCAAAGAAACCCTAGCCACCAGTGCTTGCCGGAGAAGAAGAACCAGTCGCCGGATGAGCCGGCCGCCGCCACCCGCCGCCGCACCGGGGAAATTTTCGACCGCTGATCGAGGTAATTTTTCTCCCCCTTTCTCATTTTTCGACGCTGAGTCCGCCTATGGCCAAACCGAAGCCAAACCACCGGCCAAACGGCCGAAAAACTCAGCCGAAATCCAGCAGTGCCGCCGCACCCCTCCTCAGTTTTTGCCTCCGATGAGGCCCTTCCTGGCCTCCGTTTGATGCAAATTTTATACCACTGTGATCACCATTCTTTTCTCTACAGGTTGATCGTAGCCAAATCACCAAAACACGATTCACGCTGGAGAGCCACCGCACCAGAAAGCACCGCCGCCGGTAAGCTTTAGTTTTTCGTGATTTTTTTGCCCACCGAGGGCCCTAGGGTTGTTTTATCGCAGGAGCCGATGCAAGTGTGGCCGAATTCAGCCAGAAACGGCCGAAAATGGCCAACCCGAGGCGAATCGCCGCCGTGCCAAAATTGCGATATCGGCCGAAAGGGGCCCTAGGTCTAATTTGGGATTTTTTGGGACACGTGCAGGTACTAGTAGTGCGTTTCAGCTCCCTGAAAAAAATTTAGGAAAAATTAGGGACAGCTTGTAGACACACTGTAGAGCCATATTCAGACCCCGAAATAAGTAAGGACCCCTCACCCTATTTCCTATCACAGTATTAAAGTTTAATAAATAATTAAACTGTACTGTGTGACTTTATAGATGTATAATTGATTGAGATTGCCAATGGAGCCCGAGTCTGATACAGTGTTGGTCTGTTATTGTTTGATTTAATTTCCAGTATTAAATGCAGCATGATGTTTGATGTAATTATGTTATGGTCTCGTATGCATGAACTATGGTTCCTTTTATTATGGTTTGTATTATGGTGAACCCGGTACTGTATTGTCTTATTTGGTGTCAATTACTGGTTTACATGTTTTGTATGATTTGATGATTGAGATTGAGGAAAAAGGCAAAAATGTTATGTGAATTGATAAGTGGATAATGTGGACAGCCTGACTAGATATCCTGGGAGATGGTGGACGAACCACCGGGTCCGTAGGGAACCCTACCGGGAACGTGGTCTCTCATACCGGACGAGGTATGGAGACCTTATGTGTTTTGGCGCCCATACCGGACGGGGTATGGGGACGGCCCGTTTCACGCTCATACCGGACGGGGTATTGAGGTTCATGGTTTTGGTACCCATACCGAACAGGGTATGGGGACGGCTCTGGAATCAAGTTATAAATGTTAAGGGTTCAGGGGTAGCGGGACCCCTATGGATCCCCATGGATACTAGTAGGCTGGTAAATGAGGAAAATATGTTGTTTAATGATTGAAATGCAAAGGCGTGGTAAGTATTATGTTATAAAGTTCATATGATTTCATGATGATGATAATGTTATTGCTTTCATGTGTTGTTTTATGAACCTCACCGGGGTAAGTGGACAGTAAAGGTTTTTATGTTAATAAACGAGTTTACTATAAATTATGCTCCATTGGTCTTTTGAGTTTTCTACCCACCTTTACTTCCGTGGCGGTGAGATAATGTGATGTCTTTACTGGGCTGGTGTAGCTCACTCCTTATTTAACCATTTCAGATCAGGAAGACGTTGTTCCCGAGCCCGTTCCGCAGGAAGACGGCGAAGGGGATGCCTAAGGACTCCATAGTTATATTTATAGTTCTTATTTTTTAGTATCTCTTTTAGTTAGTTTGTTCTTTTGTACTTTGAGCACGTTTTTGGTTTTAGTGTAAGGGATGTTAATCAAAATTTTTATTACGCTTCCGCATTTGACATTTTTAATACATATATTTCATTCTGAATTTCCGGGGCTGTTACATTCAAAGTTGTAATTCAATTTAAAATTTTCAGCTTATTAATAAAATTCATGTATTCTTGTTTTAAGCTTCCAAGCTTACAAGAGTAGGTGAGTGAGTCTTCGACCGACTTGTTGTGTTAGGAATTGGGATCACTTATCGAGATAAGTCTCATGGTATCTTTTCAATTCTAGTTCTTTATTTCTTTCCCAGTTACCTTGTTTTTCACTCCCCCGTTGAGTGCGGATTAAATAGGGAGGGTTTGCTTAGGGTTTTGAGTTTCTAATTATTGACGTATATGCGGAGTTTTGGATCCTGTTATGGATCCTGAGTTCCACATCATTGCCCCTTAACTCGACGTTCATTGACTGATTATGTGGTATTGTTGGGTCAAATCCCTATCTGTTGAAAGACCAAGAAGCAACATACAGTGTCTTGTTCATATGCGGAAGCTAAATACCATTCCATGACTACTACAAGTTGTGAATTGAAGTGGTTGAAAGAACTTTTACTATTATTGGGAGTAATAAACGAAAGTCCTTCATATTTTTAGTATGATAGCGAAACGACATTATATATTGCTGTTAATCCAATTTACCATGAAAGAACAAAAGATATTGAGATCGATTGTTATTTTGTTCATGATGAGATATAACGAGATAATATTGCTATATCTCATGCGTGTACTTATGAGCAATTTACAGATATATTGACCAAAAGACTTAGTAGACACTAATTTGAACATTTCTTGCACAAGTTGAGCATTCTTAATCTTCATACATGAACTTGAGGAGAACTATTGAGGGATTAGAATTAAGGAGATCTTATTGTAATAGGCTTTGACTATTATATATATATGTATTCATCTGTATGAAAAAGACATGAAATTTTCTTCTTAAAATTGACAATAAACAGGATCTATATAGACACATAGATCCATAGATCCATACGCCTCGATTAGAAAATAATCAGTAGAAAAAGAAATTTTCAAAATTGGCTATATCTCAAAACAAACAAAAGGAAAACAAAAAGTGAAACATAAATCACAGATCAACTAAGCCCTTTCGAAGAATTTTTTAAGAATAAGAATGAGAAATCTTATGTAAATACCATAGAATAAGGTTTGATCTTATTCATAGAGATTCCGTAAATATTCTACTCCAAAAATGTAAAATTTAAAATAATTATAATTTTTTAGATATTAGATGCAATTACGAATTCATGATCTGACATATATAATCAATATTTTAAGTTTATATTGTATAATCATTTACAATTAATATTATAAACTTAAGTTTATATAGAGACTAAATAATGTGGTATTAATAAATGTCTTGGCTTAAAAAAAAAAATTAGTTCTAGCATACAAAAATTAATTTGATAATATTCTTACTGCTAAAAGTGGTAATTATAATGTACTTTTAAGTATATGTTTGGGAGAGCACCAAAAACTGAGAAGGAAAAATATTTTCTCATACTTTTAGAGTAGGTTATTCATAAATCAAAGATTGTCAAATAAGTTATCAAAGTGAAAAATATTTGGATAAATACAAAGTTAGTCTCTAACATTTTCTATTTCGTTTCAAATACCAAATTTCTCTTAATTTTTTAACAGAAAAAATTAAAATAATTAGATCATATTTAAATGTTTTAAAAATAATTTAAAATAATAATTTTAACTAATTATTTAGATTAATATATTAATAAATTAATGATAATAGTAGACTTATTTTGATGGTATTAATTTATTAATTTAATTAATCAATTCAAAATTATTTTTTAAAGTATTTAAATATGATCTAAAATTTTATTTTTTAATTAAAAAATAAAGTGAAATTAAATATTTGAAATAAATAGAAAAAGGACTAAATTATAACAAAAAATTTAGGGATTAAGTTGTAATAATTTAATAATTTGTCTTAAATTAAATGTAATAAAAATTTTAAAATTTTAATTAAAAATAATACATTTTAAATAACAATTTCTTTAGAATTGGACTGACCATCTTTTCCAATTATCCTTTGTCTTATATATATATATATATATATATATATATGAGGGTGTGATATATATTTAGATTTTATATATTTAAGGCACCATGAGTCTCTTTTTGGTCGGTCCATATCACACGAAAGCGGAAATGCACTTCAGTTAAAATTTAATTTTTTTTAAAAAAATCAATTATTTATATTAAAAAAAAAAAAAAAACGGAAAGGGAAATTCAATTTGACTTTCCAAACACGAAAGCGGACTCGAACGTTATATAAGCTTCTGCTTCTCCGCCACTCTGAACTGACATCCTCCCTCCCTCTCTCTCAAAATAGCCCTATTGCTTTCTGATCAATTTTTCTCTATTGCTTTCTGATCAATTTTTCTCTATTG
The DNA here is from genome assembly GCF_054855325.1 of Carica papaya. Classification (NCBI taxonomy): domain Eukaryota; kingdom Viridiplantae; phylum Streptophyta; class Magnoliopsida; order Brassicales; family Caricaceae; genus Carica; species Carica papaya. Next base: position 13,938,620 of record NC_142313.1, on the reverse strand, counting down.
CTTTCTGATCAATTTTTCTCTATTGCTTTCTGATTTGCGCAATACTTCTCTTGCTTATCTGATTGATTCTTCTCGAGTGCTCGGCGATCTTAGAAATAAACGCCTTAGACATTGTTCTTCTCAGGTTTGCTTCTTCTTTGCATACTGTCTCTCCAATTAAACCTTGTTATCTTTTCGCTTAGGGTTTCTGGTTCATCATTTTTATCTTGAACCGTTTATGTCTATCCAAGAAGATATAACCTCTCAGATAATGGTGATGGGATCTGTGTTGGATTGTGTTTATCCGCCATCAGTAACAGTTCTTTTAGGTTTCTTTTTGATATCTGAGGGTTTTTCCGATGAATCGGTCATTAAATAACGAGATGGAGAACCGAAAGCTCGGGTGTTGTTATGTTGGAACTTTCAAGATTTTCTAGTGGCTGCTTATGTTCGATTATAAGTGTCCTCTGATTGATCCTGTTTGTATTCCTGATGTAAAAGGAAAAGTGTATGTTTTCTTGGAATGGATGTCAGATGGATTGCTGATATAGCTTTTTTATTTTATGCGTTCTTGCGAGGAACGTCACATCTAGGAAAGAACGGTTCTTGGATTCAGTTTGACATGTATTTTTCATCTTTCTCTATAGTATGGACACCAAGATGGCAAGAGGCAGCAGAGATACAATCGGAAAGTCAGTTTATAGTGGGACTTCTACACAAGTTGTTCCCAGAAAATATCGAGTCTTGCCCAAGGATCAACCAAGGAATAAGCCCTATAATGGCACTAGGAACTCAATAGTTTGGACTCCAGAGCAGTCTCATGTCTCATCTGAGAAGCGTCCAAGAAAAATGTTGAATTGTGACAGAAGGAATCCAGTGGCTTCAAGTAACAGAGATGGTGAATTATCCGATAGTAATGCTCCAAAGACTCAAGGAAGGGTCTGTAAATTCTGGGTCTCTGACAAATGCCTGAAGGGCGATAAATGCAACTTTCTGCACTCATGGTTTCATGGAGAAGGATTTGCAATGTTGGCCACGCTTGAAGGGCACAAAAAGGTATTTCCTTTGGCCTAATTGTTTCCTTGTATTGTATACCCTGTCTTCTTGACTTGTATAAACATGTAAGTAGATCAAAAGAGCTGGATATAACTTCATGCTCCTTGTTAATTGACCTTGAATTGACTCACTGGAGCTTCTATCTTGTATAAACAGAGATTAAGTGTTTCTAGAAACAGTGTTGTGAAGTTTTGTCATTCATTGATGTTTGTTCTTCTACTTTTCATTAGCCTTTTCGAGTCATTATTTGATTGTGGAAGCTCCATTGTGATTAGGTTATCAAGGGGATTGCTCTTCCTTCTGGCTCTGAAAAGCTCTATTCAGCCAGTAAGGATGGTACTGCACGGGTTTGGGACTGCCATACTGGTCAATGTATTCAAGTGATTAATCTTGGTGCTGAGGTTGGTTCCTTAATCAGTGAGGGGCCATGGGTTTTTATTGGCATTCCGAATGTTGTCAAGGTTGGTTATGTCATTATCCTATTGTCATTATTAATTACTGTTTGAGATTGTGTTATAGTTGCAATCTCGCTTTGTATCTTCTAGTGTCGAGTTCATGGGCCTTGCTGGTAATTTTTGTAGGCCTGGAACATTCAGACAGGTGCAGAATTCAATCTGGAAGGACCAGTAGGTCAAGTTAATGCTATGGTTGTTGGCGACAACATGCTTTTGGCAGGGGCGCAGGTAAATGCTTCATTTGCAATATGGAATTCCTTTTAACTTGTGTCACTAGGCTTAAGCTACTTTGCTGGGTTGGAAAATAAATTCTGAAAGTTGGATAGTTCTAATTGTTTGAGCAAATGCATCTAACTGATGTATTGTGGGGTTTCAAGAATTTAAGTCCATCATAAGATCAGTTGTTAAAAATTTTTCCTGTCATTGATATCGCTGGACAGAGCCATTTTGGCAGGTTTTCATGACTCTGATTATATCTTTAAGATTAGTTACTTAAAATTTGCTCTCATTGGTGTTGCAGGATGGAACTATTTTGGTCTGGAAAGGCAATACTGAAACTGATCCATTTCAAAAAGTCGCTTGCTTGAAAGGCCACACTAGCCCTGTGGTATGTTTATGTATTGGAAGGGGAAGGCTATACTCAGGATCAATTGCTGGTACAATAAGGGTATGTTGTTGATATTAAGAAAATTTTCTGCTACTAATTTTCGTGTCAACATACAGCTTCTTCATACAAAGTATCCTGTATATCTTTCTTTCTCTTTTTTCTTTATGTCTATTATCTTAATTTCATTGGTTATTTCTGTCATATACTCTGCAAGATAGGTCATTTTCCATGGTAACTCTTTCTTATGAGTATCAAGTAAACTCTGCCCCCTTGTCTTTTGAAATTTGATTTAAGCCGGAAGAGATGAAATTCAATATTAGAATATTCAAACTTGTAAGTAGTATACCAACTAAGGAATACAATTAGCTATTAACGTTAAGGTTGATTTTTTTTTTTAATTTCAACTCTGTGGGATATGAGTGAGAACATAATATAAATAAAATAAAAACTTGAGAGAAAATATTATTCCAATTACAAATTAATTCCATATCTAATTTAAGTTGTGTTTTTGTTATTGCTTAATATGTGAGAATAAAAATCTATAGTTTTCATATTGAAATATGAATTTAATTGATTAATTTATGTTTCAAATATGTAAATTATGATTAACTTTCAGATGTCAAAGAAACTTAAAATGTAGGAATTGGAAGGAAATAAAACAAGGTTGAACTAGTTCCCTCTGTTGTAACTTTCTGAACCATGAGTAACTTTGGTATTGATTATTGTTCTCTTCTATTCTTTAATTCTTGTCATCTTGCGGAGTACAGTGTGTATTTGTGTTGTTTTACATGAGAATTTTTTCCTAGTATCGATATATTCATTTTTTAACGTTACATGGTCTCCATTTTGTTGTCTTTGCTTATCTGATTAATAAGTGACCTTCGCACAAATCATTCGATTTCATGTGATAATATTTTCTCGATATGCACAAGTATCATTTACCATTTCCTTTTAAATATAAAACCAGGTTTGGGCCCTTGACACACTGCAGCTTGTTACATCATTGAAAGGGCATAAAGAGGCAGTTACATCTCTTCTTTGTTGGGATCAGTTTTTGTTATCATGCTCATTGGATCGAACTTTAAAATTCTGGGGTACATCTGAAAAAGGTGTCTTGGAAGTATTCTATACGCACACTGAACAACAGGTATCATTTATTTCCAGCCTTTTCTCCGGATACCGAGCTAATTTCCCGATGCTATTCTGCTGTGGGTGTCACAGATTGTGTGGACTAGGACCTGGACAAGGTTCCTTTGCATTTTGCTTTTTTGTCTATCCATCATGTTTCTTTTTTTTTTTTTTTTTTTTTTTTGTGGCTGTCGTGTTAGTCATAAGATCCTGGTAACTTTTGAATTTTCTTCATTTCTCAAATTCCACGTCTGGCACTTAGTGACAAGTATATAATAATCGAAGTTCACTGAATATATTTGGATAAAAGCTGGCTGATCATGGGCTGTAGATAGATTTAGAAATGTTTTTGTTTCTTTATTCTCACAGTTTACCTGCTGCTGCTACTTCAGAATCTTCTCTTTGTCTGCTTAATCGCTATATTTCCACTTGTGTTTGCGTCTCTTCTTGTTATTCACTTTGTCCATTCATAGCGTTGCTGCTACTCAAAATCTTTTTGGGAAAAAAAGGTGGGATGAGAGTAGGAACTATATAAAGTTCAAATTCTGATATAGTAGCTATTTGTTTATCTTCACTTGGATTTATTTGCTAGTCCTATTATGAAGCTAAGTTGTACATTTTTTCATCTCTTTAGGCTAATTTGCACGTCTTGCTCAAGACTTTTGATGGTGATATTTTGGAATTGGAATTAATTTCATGAAATAATTTTGTTTGGACCAGGGTATACTTTCACTCTGTGGGATTGCTGATGTGGAAGACAAACCAATTTTGTTTTGCTCTTCTAATGACAACATTATCCATCTATATGACTTGCCATCGTAAGTATCAGTTAATTCTTGTGCATTATGTGTCTTAACAGAATCCTTCTTTTGTAACATTTATAACCATATTTCTTAGATTCACTGAGCGGGGTAAGATATTTTCCAAACATGAAGTTCGTCTAATCGAGATTGGGCCAGGAGGCCTCTTTTTCACGGGGGACGGAAGCGGCAAGTTGACCGTCTGGAACCTTTCATCACTATTGGGATTGTAAAGGAGACATTAGAGAATTGTATAGGACAAAGTCCTTGGTTAAAATTGTTTTGGCTGTACATAAAAATTTTGTACCGCACATGATCTGTATATATATAACAATAATAATTGCAAGTTATTAATTTATTTGTGCATTAGCTTAACAACTTAATTATCAATTATGTTTTACTTTCAACTTGAATTGACTCATCATTTTCATTGTAAATCCAATTATGTTTTTGTAGCACATTTCGTGAACTGGATTATGCTTTATTGAGATTGTAATTTACCCCCTTGTTTTTATTTGCTTGTTGTAGGTAGTACTAGTAGCCTATAAATTATCTATTTGTACTTGATCCGGACTATTTATATTATTTATTATATATAACATTAATGTATATATAAATTATTTGAATTTATTAATTATATGTAGAGTAACACTAAAATATGAACACGTTTTATGTGTAAAACAAATTTAAAATTTTTTTATTTAATAATATGAGCACATTTGAATAGAAATATTCTATCCCTACTTCTACATCCAGTTTCATCAATTAGGGTGAAGGAAAAAGGTAACCCGTTAAAACTTTCTTTCTCCCACTAAAGCTTGATGAAGCTACTTTATCCTTGATTTGATGAGTCTTCAACGATTTTTTGTGCGCTTGTAATAATCTCCGTTTGAATTCTCTTTTTTTTATCTCTTTTAATCTCAAAGTTCAATTGTTTTATTTTTTCCATCCAAATCTTTTACCTTTCATTCCTCTCAAACTCTCACATCTCTTGTAACCTTCTAATTTTACAAGTTGGTAGAACTTATGATCTTATTTAAGCTTCTTTTTTGTCTTATCAACTTTGGAAAATTATAATATATTTCAATATCAAATATAAGTCATGATAATTAAAATATTTTAATATAATATATTAAAAAATAATTAATATATACCGATTGTTTACATAAAACACTCAGTAAATCAAACATTTCTAATATTTTCACAAATTCAATAAAATTGATATCGAATCCTTCTTCCTTACTCTCTCGTTAGCCCATAAAACTGTAATAAAATTTCCTTCCTAAGAGAAAGACCTTTGACTTCTTGTTGAAGGGGACGACAAATTCTCTCATATAATAATTTCTCTTCCTTTTAATTCATACAGTAAGTTAACATTCAATAACACGGGTTATGTGTGTGTGTATATATATATATTATTTTTAGTTCGTAAATATAATAATTAATTAGGTAAACATTTTTAAAATTTGTATGTAACTATAATTAACTCTATGATATTAAAAGATAATATTTAAATATCTGTAATAAATATATTTATCAGCAAAGGCCGAATAATAGTTAAAGCTTTAATATGATTATCATATAACTATAAACTAATAAATATAACATAATAATTTATTTTATTCTTTAAAAAATTACAAACAAAAAAAAAAAATTCATTTTCAAAATAGAACTGAACTCATTAGTCCCCAACAGAAGCACCTACCAAACTTTTTCCTTTCGCCGTTGTAAAATCTTTGATCTCCTCCTGATCTTCCTGTAAGAATCAAACGTCTGTCCGAGCACTCACACCCAAAACTCTCCCATAAAAAATGTTGGCGCAATAATATGTGAAGATAAAGGTTAAAAACAAAACATGAGGTTATACACAAGACGAGAATAAATTTCAGAGAGATGCAGGGCGATGAGGCCAGGGTCTTGCTAGGCTTCCCCCCTAATTCTCGTCCAACTTTATCTCAGGTACTTATTTATGTGTTTCCATTTTTCCTACTATTTCCGATTCTATGTTTTCCTTTTCGATGTTTATCGGATCTATTTTAGCGTTAATTTTTTAGGGTTATAAGGATCGTGATTAACGAACCAAATTAACTTAGTTGTGAACTGAGATTTTTGTTGTTTCAGTTGACTTGACGTTGAATTTTTTTCATTTGTTACTTGAAGCTTCAGCCGAATCACTTGCTTTGCTCAATTGAAATGAATTTGCGAAGTTGATAGTTTTATAACTTTGAATCACTAAAATTTTTATGACTTTTTTTTTTTCTTTGTAATTAGCATTACTTACGTGTTAAACTTATGAATGTTGCATCAGTTTAGTTATTTTCTCTTTCTCTTTGGTAGGTTAAGGCTGCTTATAAAAGCAAAGTATGGGAATCTCATCCTGACCTCTTTCCAGCGTATGAGAAGCCACTTGCCGATTCTAAATTCAAATTGGTGAGCAATTAGGCAACCAGAAACTAATGTTGTTGTTGTTCATGCGCGGTTTGCTTTGTCCATTAGCCGTAGTGCTTAAAAGAAATTATCTTTTTGGGAGTTGATGTTTAAAGTAAAATAATAATAACTAAAGAAACCCCATTTTTGCCTTCTTATTCTCTTGTTGGGGGTAGCAGATGATTTTGCTGCATTTTCTTGCTCAACTTGTTATAAGGCCTCAACAGGTCTAAGCCTGTCCAAACCAACATACTTTTTTTGTTCTCTAGTTGTAACTGAGGATTGAGTTAAACAGTTTTCATGCTTTAAGTATTCAATTGTAAACAGGCTAAAATATCAGGAAAAAGTTTGCCTAGAATTTTTCTGTTCATGGTAGTTACTACAATCCCAGTGGAGTATCTGGGTAATTATTTTTCCTCTGGAGATGCTTACTGTAATATTTTTCCTATTCTATTTAATTTCCTGACAGTGAGTGAGGAGTACTTCCATTTTCTACGATTAAATTGTAAAGTGAAGGAAATGAGGGGAAGGACACAAGGGTTTTTAAAAGGGAAATGAATTATTCTTATTTGGATAACTAATTGAAAGAAAAGAAAGGGAGAAAGTTGTAATGGATATTTCAACTATATGATAAATTAAGAGAGTAACAAATCAGATATTTGTGGACGAACCAGAATTCATCATTGAAAGAAAGTTAACCTCTTTCCTTTCTCCTTTTCTCCTAATCTTGGGGAATGAAAGAAATGGATATTTAAGAGAAATGGAGAAATGTTTACCATCCTTCCCTTTCCCTTTTGTTTCTCAATTTTTAATCCAGACCTTTCAATTCAAACATAGTTTAACAAGGTTAGAAGCTAAATGGAATGTAATTTTAGCAATAAGCTCCTCGAACCTTTTTGTTTTTCTTTCTTTGGCATCTAACATTAAACACACTTCCTCCCTGTTTTTCTCAAGTGCAATTCTAGTAATATTACCTACCTATAAAATCTTGACATAACAATTGTATAAAAACTTGAGTTACCTTTTACCCTTGAGAAAAATTGTAGAGGTTAAAGCTTTGATTATCTCATGCAACAGTTGAATGTACCATTTATTTAAGTCCTTCCTCCTATTTGCTTTACAACAGTTGAGTTACCTTCTATTCGTGAATTGTTATTACAATAATGAACTCCATGTATATTAATTTAAGTTTATAACTTAAAAGAGCATAAACCTTCTCATTTTTTTTCACTTGCATGTTTCTTGATTATTAGCTTGTTATATTGTAAGACCATCAGATTTTGATCGTCACTGCATGCAGTTTTAGTTAATAGTTGTGAGTGTAAGAGCATCAGCCACCTCCATCCACCCCAAGGCCCTAAAAGAAAGAAGAGATATTAGCAATAATCTACAACTTTCTATATGGTACATTTTATTCTCCATAGTATTTCATTCTGAAATTAATATTTAAATGTGCTACAGATTTCAGAAGCCTATGCATGCCTACTATCTGGTAATTCTCTTGCCTTTATATTGTGAGGAAGATTAGACGTATTCTTTGGAGGTCTTGGTTTGCAAACTCCCAAATGAACTACAAGATTCATTTGGCTACGGGATACTCCTGATTAACTATATCATGCCACATAATGACTCTAGACTTTACAAACTTACAGTTTCAAATTCTAATTATAATGTATAGTTTTGCCTCTGAGGGTCATGCTGTTATTCCTTCAATCATGAACCTGAGTTTGTGAATCTTGTTCATCAGTTCCATGTTTTATGCTCACTGATTTTCTGCGCTACTTGTTTCCTTTCTCATTTTCGTTTTTGGAGTTTACCCTCACTTTCTACTTTAGATTTGGTAATTAGTTCAGGAAGGAGTTATTTCAATGGTTTTGAGGAATAAATTGTCTTCCAGCATGGTCTTTTGCAAGCGTGCACCAGGATATTTGCACTTGGGAAAGGAATTCCAGTGTGTCAAACGGGCCAATTTATTGTAAGAGTGAAATTTCTTTCTTCCCCCTTTTCCTGGTGGATGCTATTGATGTGTGAAACAGTTGTCTGAGCATCCAAGATACTCCATGTTATAGTATTTGCTTTGAGTTCCTAAAAATTGTTTACACATAATGGTTCACTTTCTCTTGAAAGACTCTCTACTCTGATGTGAAAAAGTTGTATGTTTCTTACGGCATCACTTATTTGGTGCATTTATAAGCAAATATCATCATTAAAAGTTTGAAATAATGCTCCTAAACTACAGGATTGTGTTTTTACTCTGAGACAAAATTCATGGAGAATTAATTTTCAAATAATATTTTTGTGAATAATGTTAAATCTTAATTGTTGATCTGTTGTTAAATTTTGTGATTCTTAAAATATATGGGATGGTTGAATAGTATCTCCTGCTGATTCAAGATATATATGAATGTGTCATTCAACGTAAATCCTTTGTGTTGATTGTTCTGCCGTTGACTTACATGCTTATTTTTTGATCAGTTACAATAGTGGGGAGTCTGTAAAGTTTTCTGCACATCGTTTTCTAATATCTGCATGGATTTAAAACAACCAGAGTATTAGGAGAACAAGCTGTCCAAGTAATCTATGTTTTTTTTCTACAATTATTTTCATATGGATACAAGAGTTGCTAGTGCTTTTCTGTTTATTTATTTTAGTTTTTCCTTCAGTGTTCTAACAGCCAAATAATACAAAGTTGTTTTCCACGCTGCAAATGGTTGAAGAAATGGCCCCACTTCGGTCAACAGGATATGTTGACCCCGGATGGGAACATGGTGTAGCTCAAGATGAGAGGAAAAAGAAGGTTAAATGCAATTATTGTGGGAAAATAGTGAGTGGTGGAATATTCAGGTTGAAACAACATTTAGCTAGAATATCTGGGGAAGTTACTCACTGTGAAAAAGTTCCAGATGAAGTATGCTTAAATATGAGAAAAAATCTGGAAGGTTGTCGTTCTGGTCGGAAAAGGAGACAATCTGGATATGAACCGGCACCTTTGGCTTTCCGTTCTCCTGAGGGCAATGAGACAGAAGAATCACCTCCTGATTACAAACACAAAGGCAAGAAAGTGATGAGTGATAAGAACTTACTTATAAGATATGCACCACTTCGATCATTAGGATATGTGGACCCTGGTTGGGAACATTGTGTCCCTCAAGATGAAAAGAAGAAAAGGGTAAAATGCAATTACTGTGAGAAAATAATTAGTGGGGGCATAAATCGTTTTAAACAGCATCTGGCTAGAATCCCTGGTGAAGTTGCATGTTGTGAAAAGGCACCTGAGGATGTTTATCTTAAAATTAAGGAGAACATGAAGTGGCACCGCACTGGTAGAAGACATCGAAAACCTGATACTAAAGAGATATCTGCTTTCTATGGGCACTCAGATAATGAAGATGAGGAGCAGGAGGAAAGGTTTAGACAGTATATGAGTAAGGACATGCTGGCAGTTGATGATAAAGTTTCCGACAGTGATATCAGAAACAATGTTAGGGGTAGGTCCCCTTGTAGCAGCGTCAGCGGTGCTGAACCAGTACTCAAAAGATCAAGATTAGATTCAGTCTTCCTGAAGTCACTCAAAAGCCAGACATCACACATGAAGCAAGTTAAACCAAAGATGGGTATTGAGAAGAAAGCACGGAAAGAAGTGATATCTGCTATATGCAAATTCTTTCATCATGCTGGAATCCCTTCCAGTGCAGCAAACTCTCCATATTTCCATAAGATGCTAGAGTTGGTTGGACAGTATGGGCAAGGACTGCAGGGCTCCATGAGCCGGCTTATATCTGGTCGATATCTTCAAGATGAAATTGCTAGTTTTAAAGAGCATTATTCAGAGTTTAAGGCATCCTGGGCAATTACTGGTTGTTCAATTTTGGCTGATAGCTGGAATGACATTCAGGGCAGGATATTAATTAACTTTCTCGTAGCTTGCCCTCGTGGTGTGTATTTTCATTCTTCCATTGATGCATCTGAGATAATAGAAGATGCTGGCAACCTTTATAAATGGTTGGACAAAGTAGTGGGGGAGATTGGTGAAGAAAATGTAGTCCAGGTAAAAACTCCTTGCTTGTGCTTCTCTCAGGTGTCTTCATTTAACTACAATTGATTAGCAGGCTGCTAAGCTGTTTTTCTTCTCTGCTTTTATAACAGGTAATTACCATGAACACTGCTAGTTTCAAGTCTGCAGGCAAGATGCTTGAAGAGAAAAGACGAAATCTATTTTGGACACCGTGTGCTGTTCATTCCATTGATAGAATGCTGGAAGATTTTTTGAATATAAAATGTGTAGGGAATTGCGTAGATAAAGCAAAAAGAATTACTAGGTTCATTTATAACAGCACATGGTTGTTGAGTTTTATGAAGAAAGAATTCACCAGGGGACAGGAAATTCTTAGACCAGCTGTTACAAAGTTTGCTACTTGTTTTTTCACTTTACAGAGTTTGTTGGACCACAGGATTGGCCTTAGAAGAATGCTTCAATCAAACAAATGGCTTTCTTCCCGGTTGGCCAAATCAGTTGAAGGTAAAGAAGTCGAAAAAATTGTCTTAAATGTCACATTTTGGAAGAAGGTACAATATGTGAGAAAATCTTTAGAACCAGTTGCAGATGTTGTGCAAAAGATATACGGTGATGACAGCCGATCAATGCCTTTTTTGTATAATGATATGTTTCGAGCTAAGCATGTGATTAAGACCATCCATGGTGATGATATGCGAAAATATGGACCTTTCTGGAGTGTGATAGACAGCCACTGGAGCTCATTGTTCCATCATCCTCTTTACGTGGCTGCTTACTTTCTCAATCCGTCATATCGTTACCGTCCAGATTTTGTAATGGTATGAGAAATGGTGACTACTAGGTTAATAAAATATTTAGTCCTGCCAATCCTAATTTATTTATTGTGTGACAGCATCCTGAGGTCATTCGTGGTCTAAATGAATGTATTGTTCGACTGGAAGCAGACAGTGCAAAAAGGATATCTGCATCTATGCAGGTAATGGCTTCCTACAGATTTGGTATTTCTTCTATTAGATTTAGGGCAGGATTAGTGGCAGACTTTATCTGATTCCTTATTTGGTCATTCAAATATCCATAAGGCTCACTATATGCCCATGGAATCTTCGCTTACATTTCTTTCATTGGCAATTCATTGTTTTTTCATCAGATACCTGATTATGTATCTGCAAAAGCTGATTTTGGAACAGAATTGGCTATAAGTACAAGAACTGAGCTTGATCCAGGTGATTTGGCATAACAAATGGATTTTTCAGTAAAAAATAGCAGCATTTATACTCAATTTGAAGTTGGTTTAATAGAAGTTTGTATTATCCATATTATTAGCTTCATGGTGGCAACAACATGGGATAAGTTGCTTAGAGCTTCAACGAATTGCCATCCGAATACTAAGCCAGACATGCTCATCTATTGGATGTGAACATACATGGAGTTTATATGATCAAGTTCACAACCAAAGGCATAACAGCCTGTCCCGGAAACGATGGAATGATCTTACCTATGTTCACTATAACTTGCGACTTAGAGAACGCCAGCTTGGGAGGAAGCCAGATGAATTAGTTTCCTTCGACAGTGCAATGCTAGAAAGTTTGGTGGATGACTGGCTTCTTGAGTCAGAGAAACAAGTCATGCAAGAAGATGAGGTACTCCAGACGTTTTATGCCTGCATCTACCTTTCCTTCTCATACTTTGCTGCTGACAACTACTTTTCTCTTTAGCATTACATTAGATTTCTCTTTGAATCCTTTGTTCTGTTTCAGGAGATACTACATTGCGAGATGGAACAACTTTATGGAGATGAAGTGGATGAGAATGAACATGAGGAAACTAGACCTGGGTATATGGTAACAATGGCTAGTATAATTGAGCCTTTGGAGGTTAATCCTGCAGCTGGAGGTGTTACCACTGATGATGATGGTCTTGATTTTCTTGAAGATGATTTGACAGATTAGTTAACTTACATGTGGCTCATCAGACTCACGAGTAAGCTGTGAGATGCAAGTACATAATAACTGGGTATTGATGAGAAAAATGATTTTATGTTATCAATGACCATTTCTTATCCTCAAGAAGTTGTTTCACATGTATTGTTAAGTTGTTCATATAGTGCTCATTAATTAAACTTTGATGTGTTTCCAGTACATATTTTTTCTACTGGTAAGTTAGCTAACCCAGTTGATGCAAGTTAGTTGAGTTAGTGACTTGTTTACTCCCTGATAGTACTTTCGTGCCACCAATTGGAAATTGTATCTATGATAGCTTATTTGCATGCTTTGGTGATTCATCCAAGTGCAGAGTGCTCTAGTATTCATAGGATTACATATAATCAACCATAGGACCACTAATTAAATAGGTAGCTTATTTGGGTTTCAAGTTTGCAAACCATGGGTCTCACTTGGTTGAGGGGTTCTTGTATCTCATTTTTAAAGTTCACTATTTCTCACTCATGTTCAATGTAATCGCTGTTATTACAGGTGCAAGGGGCAATTGTTCAACCTCAGGTAATCTTCTACTAATGAAATTTCACTTTTTCAACTTATTATCAAATTTTCTATCATTCGGGTTTGTCTTTGATGGTCAGATATGTACACACAAGTTGTTCGAAGTGGAGTTCCAAGGGCATACCCAGGAAGAAGAAATCATACTTTGGTTCAGATTCCCTTCCTGCTTATCGTTCTTGGAGCTGTTGGACTTGGGGGATTTAATGCTGCCAGGTTAATATGGGCTAGTCTTCTTCTGAATATTGATTAATCTTACAAACAATTTTGGTGATTGGAATTACGTGTTCATTTTACTGCTCAGGGCTTATAAAAAGCAGAAACAAGCATGTCCTCATCATCCGTTCCTTCCCTGATTCATCCTCAAGTGGAACTATGATCTGATGTCGTGGAATTTTAGTAACAATCTGTGATAGTGGTGTGCCAAGAGATCGGGCGCAATAGGGTCCCAGTCCAGTCCTCAAAGAAATGACACCCCAATTGTGTTAGAATATAGTTGAAATGTGAATGTACCCAATGTGCATGCCTATTCCTTCTTGAATGGTCATTTATAAGTATCAGTTACCCAGCCGAGCCTGGCATTATTGATTTTCGGATAGTCGAGTGGGTAGAAGAAATGTATATGCAATGTTTGGTGAGTTTCTGCCTGGCTAGGCTGGATTTCAGGGAGTACGTCTTTTAAAATCCTAGAGTTGATTCAAACACTTGATACACGATCTTCCGTCTGTTTGACTTAAATGCAGAAACTCCACTAAAGCCTCCCTTGAAGTATAAATCCGATATTGATGAGTCAGGAGGTTATCAAACATTTGCATTATCAAAAGATTATCTGGAAGAGATATAATCTTTTTGTTTTAGTTGGGAATTGAGATGCACGTATTGATAGTATCAACGAATCATGCAGAAATTGTTTTAGATCTTTAAACACAGCTGAAGTTGTTCCATTTGATCTAAACAAAAAGTTTTTGGATAATTACGCATACATATAAAAACACTTCAATTAAGATATACAAGTATGTTCGATTTATTATGTTATGAAATTATTATTTATTGGAATAGTTATATAAATACATTGAATGTTAAATACTATTCAAAAATTAAACTAGTATGACATATTTAGTTCTATTCAATTATTTTATTTATTTTATACAATATAACATAATTCTATTTTCTTAATTTTAAAATAATCTATAATATATAAAGACAGTAGTTACTAATTAGTATTATATTTTTATTTTAAATATATTAAATTAATAAGATATAAAAGTATACTAATTACAATATCTATATTCAAGTTTTAATTTTGTTTTTGTCGAAAGAAAGCAACTAATTTTGCTTTAAATATTATTTATTTTTGGCGCATAGTTAATTCTACCTTTTAATTTTTTAAAAAAAATTGACCGAACACGTCGCAAGTTGAAATTGGATGCTGTCAAACTCGATATGTTGCAAATGTTTTACGAACAAACTTTGATTTAATTTCCAAAAACTTTCTAAGATTTCAACTAGTATTAGGCTTTTGAGTTACTCTTGTTTGTTTGATAGATAGGAAGGACAACATTTTAGGTAGAGGTGAGCAAAATCCAACCGAAACTAGAAAAGTAGATTGGACTGACATGTTCCGTTTATACATGTTCCGGTTATACTAATTAAATATTTTTAAAAAAATGTAAATAAAGATAATATACAAAATAAGTTGTAAAAATATTTTTCTAAAAAGTTAAAATATGTTCTAAGAATCCATATTAATGATTTAGTAAAGGTGTTAATAAAAATTAAAATATTAAAATCAATTTAGTTCATTTCGATATAAACAAAGCCATGCCCATATAATCTTCACCTGAATACTTTCTCAACTTCAGTTTCGTCATGCCAAATCTAACTTCAGTTATAAGCTAATAGATGTTTAATTTTCAACTAAACCTACATCTAAATTAACCAAATTCAAAATATAGGTTATCAAATAATTCCCACAGATTATCAAGCTCTCTTACATCAATTGGAGAATTGAATCACTGCAGATTGAGAATGTTATAGACTTCACTGAACTCTACTTCAACGTCTTTAAAAGCCATCAACCAGAGTTGTCATAAACAGCTGCTTTTCACTCATCTACCCCCCAAATATTAACTCCCACCGCAAATCCCTATAAAAACACATGAACAATTTGAACAATACTGAAGTTCACATCCAAAATCATGCTTTTGAACATTAATAGTACTGGATCCCGCACACTTTCACTTGTTCTCTATCTAATAATGCATAAGACACAAACTTGGAAGAACACCAGAAACACTTAACAGCTGAAGCAAACACCTTCACCTTAATATCAGAAAACTAATTCTTACATACCTCATGAATTCCAACTAGTAAACCATTTACATGAGCAAACAATCATTAAGCTCCACTTTTCTCTTCAACACTGCATCACCAAGTGTTTTAACTTCCTGGCCTCGCTTACTTCAAAAGCATATGTAACATACATATAGGTGCTTAGTTCTTCAATTATTACATTCCTTTCAACTCATCCATAAAAACATCATTTCTGACAGAGCTTTACTCTTCGAATCAAGAAGTCTCCACTCTCCATAACATATATGACAGTGCTGACAACTGCAGATATCACTAGATATCTCCACAGCAGACAACAATTAACATAACAACTTGCTTACACATTTAGGATCTGAAACCACGAATCACTTTAACCAAAACTCCTGCACCAATTACATCTATAGAATAGAACGGGCGCTTCTACTTTTAATTCCAATCAACCAAACATCATTTTACGCAAATGTATCATACCTATTACATCTACAAGATAAAAGTCAGGCTACAACTTCGATTCTAATAAAGCAATCTCCAACATGGATCAGAATATCCTAGGGATGACCTTTGGACAGACAACCTGTAATAGTCTTCCAAAAACCCATTAGGATTCTGCTGTCACTTATAACTGTGACTAGTACATTGTAACAAGAGCCATACCTGTAGAATGCTTTCTTTCCCCAAATAGAACTGCCAGAACTTTCTAGGGAACTAAAAGAAAAAAGGAAAGTTCTCATCATTCTATTCCATAATACGAGAGTCACTGTCTCTGTCACCATGGTTCTTCTTTTCTCTCTCTTAATTTTTTTGTTCTTTCAGAGAAACCACTGCCCTAGTTGCACCAAATACTTAAAATGCTTAGAAGTACTTTTAAAGTGACCTACACCCCAAAATTTCCAAATTCAGTGTGTCTTTGATGTAGTCAAGAACTCAGACCTAAGCACACTGTCAGACCACTTCTCAAATACCAATCTAATTTTAATTAGTCAAGCACCAGTTCTGGTACCTGTTTCAGTTTTAGTCTCTGCTAGGTTTATCATAATTGGTTGCCATCCTGATTGATGGTGAATAATCCATTTCTTCATTGAAATTACCATACTCAAGACTTGGAGAACGTCACCCAAAGCAAGTTTCTTCAGACATCCCTGTTTTAGAATTAAAGCTGCTTCATACCTGGATAAATGAAAAGAGTTTGCTCAGGCAGAATCGGGATTTTGTCAGGTAGAAAAAACCCATGAATAAAAAACACATCACCTGCATTTAGAGGCCATTATGGCCGATCGGCCAGAAGGTGAGGCCAGAAACTTTTGTATTCCATCCCAAGTTGCTTTCGGATATTGATTGGGATTACCACCAATAGGATTCACGCACTTCCATAGTTTCTCATTCTTACCAATGTACAACTGCAATTCGCCTAAGTTTTGCATGACTGCCATATGATGCTCAATCGCACTATCGAGAGCCTTCCTTACATCAGTACCTCGATGCTTTGGGTCTCCAAAGCGGATGCAATCAGTTATGTTTGCTTCAGTAGGCATAATTTTTTCAATCTTCAGAGTGTTTAAAGCAAGTAAGACAATCCCAATAAGGCCTTGTACGTATTCAGGAGGTGCTGAGCACCCTGGAGTTCCCCAAATCTTATTCTTGGAACCCATGCTAGCAACTACCGTAGATGATACAGGTGAGAAATCAGGACCACGAGAATACATGTTTGGAGGATCACACTTAATTACTTGGCCATCGTGTAGCATATGAACTTTCTGTTGAGCACTTGCGCTAGCTGGATAGGAAGACTCAGCAGAGGATTTAAACTCTTCCGTAGTTCTATTACTAAAATTAGGATGAGTCTGTGGATAGTTTGGATAATGAGACGTACTAAGCTTACCAATATCAAGTACATTTGTTATTGGGGCTGAAGAAAATCTGGGGCCACCGTTTCTTGGTGGCATGGGGTGAAAACCAAGATTATTTGGATTAAGAGATGGTGGATTCTCTGGTAGATAAGCTTGTTGCATTGTGAAGCTAGTTGGCCTTGAAGAATGAGGATAATGATTCTGTGGGTCACCTAAGGCAGTACTTCCGCCACCTGCTAAAGTATCAAGATCGTTTGGGAAAAAACGGGGAAACATGCTTGAGGAGACAACAGGCTCACCTGGACTAAAGAATTCATGGGGAGCTTTCTTAAACTGCTTTGCTTGCATATGTTCCTGCTGATAAGAGTAACCATTATTCTTACTTTCTTGAGATACAACTGGAATACTTGAGATTCTAGATATGGTAGGCTGATTTGGCATTTTCCGAATGTGTTTTCCTTTGTATTTGTTATCAGCAACCTTTTCAGGGGCAGAATTGAGAGCCATTGATTGGCTGAACTGGACTGGTTCATGAACTTGGGGATGTGAAGTGTCAGGATTCGAGGTCCTATGAACATTTGAGAGCTGTGATAACTCACTGCTCTTAAGAGGGAATCCTCCAGCTGCAAGGCTTGTCCATAGCCATATAGTCTTTGCTGCAGCAATAAGAGGGGCTGACGCTTTTTGTGGTTGTGCTAATAAAATATTGTACCTCCTCATCCGCAACTGGTGCAGAGCATTAGAAAAATCTCTATCACCAGAAATCAGCAAATAATTTGCAGGGGCAGGGTTGTCCACGGCCCAAAACAGCATGTCAACTAGAATTTTCTTGTCACTGGCATCTTTCACACCTATTTGAAAAACTTAACATTTAATATCATGGTACAGCAGTAAAAGGAAATTGATGTGTGTGATGAAATCTGAGCATGGCATCACAAGCCAGGAAAAAGAAGAAAAGAGAACCAAGCATGTTTGTCACACCTTATCGAAAAACTAAACATGTAAATGTCCTGATACTGCAGTAAAAGGAAATTGATATATGCAATGAAATCTCAAAGCATGAAATCACAAGCCAGGAAAAGGCAGAAAAGAGCACCAAGCATGTTTGTCAATAGAAATAGAAGTAATCGCTTCAGTGGACAAAACAAAACGAATAGAAACAATACGTTAAAAGGTTAGGAATTTATTGTCACAAGAAACTCATACAAACCAATCAACCCAGCATCGATTATGAAAACCATTTTCCTTCACCAAACCCCAACAGTATCACAGTTACCCAGAAAACATGACATCCTTGTTTGTCACACATTCCGAACAACCACTCTGAGAACTCCCAATATAAGACCTGATCTCAGAAAAGCTAAACGAAAATCATGTTTTGGTTCAAGCAAATCCATTATAATATGTAAAAAAAAAAGAGATTAATCAATTGAAATGCTTTTCATGACCTTGTTGACCTGACCAGGACTTTTTTTTATGATACGTTCCTAATTGAATTAAACTCTAATTTAACATAATGGGTGTAAATTGATGTAGTTATCAGGTCCAATATCGGACAATTTCCTTCTTTTCTTTATTCAAAAGGGTATTTTCAACCTATATATTTCAAAATAATTACATTAAAAATATATTAGAATAATAGAATAGATTTTCAATACAAATTAAGTCGTAAGTCTCATCAACCAATTTATAATCGGAATTTTTAGTCATACCTCATTCTTTTCTTTTAAACCAAAAACGAACCTTAGTAATTGAAAATGATTCCTTAGAAAATTAAGAAGTTTACCCATTTTTTCTTTGACGCAAATTCAAAATAGTTCAAACCATAAATAGTAAATGTTGTGTTTGATTTAATTTACATTTCTTTCCCACTTAACTCTTGTTTTTTGGAAAGTGGAAATGCAAACTTAGTCTTTTCTCAAAGAAACAAAACAAAACTTTATCTTTTACAAATCTAGACTAAGTTGTGCTAAATAGATTAAAATAAAAATGCTCATGAAACATCTTGGCCAAGGCCGAAGGAAAGTTGTCCTAAATGGATTAATCACAGGCTACATTAGCTGGCTTATCCGTACACCTATTACCTTCTCTGAAGTTACGTTCCATTGGACAATCTCAGTCTAAATTAGGTAAACAACAAATCTCAATGCCAAGAGGAAACAGAAACGCTGCATCCCTCTGTCTGTTTCCGAGTAACTTAATTCCTATTTTTAACCTCCATATTAGTCTTTTTAAGATGTAGAATTAGAAAATACTTTGCATGTTTGATTTTCTCTATCATCACTTCGAATTCTTTATGTAAATTTAATTTACTAAAGTGAAAAATGAATTCCACAGTTGAGGAAATGGAAATTCATGGTGGGCATGAGTGTGAGATCAATTATAAAATATATTTTAATTCCATATATTAAGACTAGTATGAAAATTAAGATCAAGTGGAATGGAAAGAGAACTGAAAGGCAGCCTAAATGCATACTTAATCGAAACAAAAACCTACTAACCAAATCAGCCTCCAAAACCAAATCCCACAGAGTAAGTGAACCTTGACCTGATCGCCAATTTGATGAACTAAGTAAACGATAACCAGTATGCACGCAGAATATGCATTATAAAAGTAGAAAAGAGAGAGACAGAGAGAGAGAGAGAGAGACCAGCGGGGACATGGTTGAGGGCGATTCCCGTGGAAGATAGGGCTTGTTGGACGGAGGCGGGGATGCGATTGGTGTCGCCATAGGCGGAGACGGAGACAGGACCACAGTAGTTCATCTTGACGAGGGCAGAACTGATGTTCTGAGCGATACAGTGGGGGTCGAATCCCTTCGACACTTGGCAGTTCTCTATGTCCCACCATACCGAAGTCTTGGCCGTCGCGTACTGCGCCTCCGCCATCCCTCCGTATGACGCTGCAGTGCCGCTACCAGTGCTTTCGCCTGCATCTCCTCCTATCATCGTCTCCGCCTCCTCACAATACCATTAATACTACAGCTTTCTTCTAAAGATTATTTCCGTTTAATCAGCCGGATGATATTTTCCTTGATCTACATCATCTCTCCGTTTCTCCCGCAGACATGAAAATTCCTTGTTTACTGCAGTGCAGTTTGTCTTCTTAAGAGAACTCGTAGTCAAATATAAGGAAGGAGGTGTGGCGTTCAATTTACCTTTTTGCCCCTAGTGATATCACTGTGTTTGAGTCTGTCTTGCCCTTTTGGAAATGTGCAGAAAGGGCGTAGCCGAAGCGCATGGGTTTTCCTGCCGCGTAGAGCGGATGGGGAGACTTTTGGCCGTGTATTTCCACTTTTTATTTTCTTTTTCCAACGTTGTATTTTTTGAAAAGGAAAGTAAATGTAAATTGATTACATAAATAGGAAAAATTCCTAGGTAACTTGTTCTCTTGATATTCGATATAAGAACAAAAAAAATAGTAATATTCACTTCAAATAATTATTAAAATTGGTGCATAATAATAATGATACTACCCAATTTAGATATGCTCGAGTATTGTGAGGTTCAATCCTCAATTACAAGAGAACATAACCCTTAATTAAGTATATAATTACATTATCCTCTTCTTTTTCTTTAATTAAAAGATATAATGATTTATTTTAAAAGTTATCAACATCATAAAAGAGTTGTAATTTATTCAAATTTTACTAAAATTTTAACTTTTTAATAATCTGTAGTCACATATTGTAATAAAAATCTAAATCTAAATTTTTTTTGAAACTAACTAGTGTCTTTATCAATATTAATACCTAAAAAAAAAAACACCCACCATGTTAACAAATAATCAATACAAATATTATTTTCTCTATACATAGAAAAGTTATAGATATAAAATTTTATAAATAATAAATTGAATTTGGTCATAAAAATGGCTACTAGGAAATCTTTTTACTCATCCAATGCATCTTGAAACAACTTTTATAATGAGTTTTCTAATACCACTATCTCAAGAAAGATTTAATTTCTCAAACAACTCACAACTCCACAATAAAAAATGAGATATTACTAATACTAAATACTACCAATGTATATAAAATAAATTAAATATTTTTTTATAAATTTAAACTTTTAAAATATTAAATTCAAATTCATTTTTCAATATAATATCAATATACGAGATTGAATATGGAGGTGAAGCTTGAAACTTGAAAGTCAACTTGAGGATACTCTTTATTGTACAAGTATTATGTCCATTCCAAATTAACCATGTTGTTATGATAAATAATGTCTTCTAATTAGCAAATTTTGCAATTTGGTGAATAGTAATGAAACTTTGTAGATATCACAAAACTTTGTCACTTTAAATAAACTGAGATCAAATATTAAATAAAATCTGAATCCAACTTCAAACCAAATTCGAGATAAACCATTATTTAAAATAATTTAATCAAATATTTAACTTCTCAGTTTCACCCAATTTGTTGCCGCATCTAATTTTGTGAACGTCCATAGCAAATCTCTACGACATTGAACCTGGCTATAGTGTTTAGATCATCTTTTTGAAAATGGAGCAAGTAAGAACTGTAAGAGCAGGATAAATGAATTCAGTGAACTAATTTAAATTACTTTCTTCTTCAATTTGTGGCTACAACATGTTGTAACTAAGTACCATTCCCTATATCTGATTGAAAGAACCCCTTTTCACGAGTCTTGTACTAGACATACAAGACGCTTGTCCAACTTCCACCAGAAGACCAATTGGAAACCTTATTTTGGAACAAGGAGCGGAAAATGAACCCAAAATATAATCAAATATTATAAATAGAAGCTAGTGGAGTACATAAGATGGGAGAAGGAAGGACACATACATTATGAACAAAATAATACAGAGATAAAAAATGAGAGTATGTGGAACCCTGAGGATAGATCTAATAACACCTTAAACAAATCCCTCTTTTTTTAGGCAACAAATCCTTGTATTTTCATCTCAACTATTTGCACGCACTACAGAAGCACGGGAAGAGGAGATAAACAGATGGAGAGCCGAGAAAGTCACTAACTTGTTGTTTCACTGGTCGGTCCTGGCCGAGCATTTAAGAGAGGCTGGAGAGCTTTGACAACAATGCTCATATTTGGCCGAAAATCAGCTTCATATTGCACGCACAAGGCAGCAACAGCAGCCAACTGTTAAAAAAAATTATAATAAAAGGAGAGTCTTTATATCTCAAAAAAATAATAATAATAAAAGGAGAGTCTTCAAAGTTGCAAAAGATTTTTTGCAAAAATTTTTTTAGAAAAGTTACATTTTGACTTCTTAATGGTCAACAGCCCACAGAAACCCAGAGCTTCCCAGCACTATGAATGTAAGATTATAACTTTATGATAGGTCCCAATCAAAATTGTAAAATAACTTAAGATAGTTTCTGCTTATGGTGAGAAAATACCAAAATTTTTCTGAAAATTGTTCATGTCTTTATTGCTGAATTGAAGTGCTTTAAATAGAACTTACTACATTGATATCTTCCTACTTTTAAGGTACTGGATTAACATAAAAGATGCATATAATTATAAAGAAATTCAGAAATGCAAGTGGATAAGAGAAGGAGCAGATCACGGGATCTTCTTAAACTGCTTATGGGTCTGTTTTGTTGGTTGCGTACTGTCCTGCAGATTACTTCTTCAACTGCTTTATTTGGGTGTATAACAACCCAGATCTTTCGGGTTGCTTACAGGGATTCTTTGACTGCATCAGGATCTATCATCATTCCCTGCCTGAAGAGGTTGATGAATCGGTCCCTCAATTCCTTAGCATTTTCCCAGGTGGCGTCTTCAATGGCCAAGGCCTTCCATTTCACTAAGTTTTCTTTAACGAATTGGGATCCCTTTTTTATCCAATGGGTGTCCAAAATTGCCTCTAGGTGGAGAATGATACTGCCTTCTTCATTGGTTAGGGGCAGGTCGGTGATGGTAGGGGTGGACTAGCCAATTTTCTTTTTTAGCAGGGACACATGGAATACCGGGTGGATGCAGGAGGATGTGTAAGGGAGCTTGAGTCGATAGGCGACCTGACTGATTTTTTCCTCAATCTGATATGGGCCAAAGAAACGACATGCAAGTTTCTGCAGTGCTTGTTTGAAAACAGTTTGCTGCCTATATGGTTGTAACTGGAGAAAGACCCACACGCCTTCTTGGAACTCTACATGACGCCTAGAGGCATTTGCGGTTTGTTGCATCCTGTTATTAGTTGCATGTAAGTTAGCTTTTAGTTGATTGAGTAGGTCGTTT
The DNA here is from genome assembly GCF_054855325.1 of Carica papaya. NCBI lineage: Eukaryota > Viridiplantae > Streptophyta > Magnoliopsida > Brassicales > Caricaceae > Carica > Carica papaya. Next base: position 13,915,252 of record NC_142313.1, on the reverse strand, counting down.
CTAGTTGTGAGCTGCTGATCAACTTTGTTTACTGCCATTGTTCCTTCAATGTAGTGTGGTATAGTGGGTGGTGGTCGTCCATATAGAGTTTGAAAGGGAGTCATGCCGATTGAGGAGTGGTAAGTGGTGTCGTACTAGAATTCTGCCTATGGTAGGAGCTGTCATCTATTTGGTCGTTGGTGAGTGAGGCATCGTAAATATTGTTCCACACATTGATTGACGACTTCCGATTACTCGTCGATTTGTAGGTGATATGCGGAACTTATTTTTAATTCGGTGCCTATGTTTTGAAGAACTCCTTTCAAAAATGACGAATGAAGATGGAATCTCGATCACTTATGATGGATCATGACATATCGTGGAGCTTGACTATGCCTTCCACAAACTTTTCGGCAACTACCTTAGCGGTATAGGGATGTGCGAGAGCCAAAAAATGAGTGGACTTGCTGAGATGATCTACGACTACCAAGATCGTATTTTTACCCTGAGATGGTGGCAACCCTTTGATGAAATCCATTGTAAAGTCCTCCCAAATTTGGTATGTGATAGGGAGCGATTGTAGCAATCTTACTAGTGATAATGTTTCTGACTTGACTCGTTGGCACACGTCCCAAGCGGATACATATTCTTGAATAGATTGGCGCATGGTGGCCCAAAAGAATTGTTGAACCAGTCGCTTGTAAGTGCAGAGTACCCCTGAGTGGCCTCCCATTTGGGAGTTGTGGTAGGCTTGTAATAATTGTTGAACAATGTCGGACTTAGGTGGAACGACAATTCGCTGTTTGTAGTATTTTAGGCCATTTTTCTCGATATATGGACACCCCGGGTGATCTCAGGCAAGTTTCTCTAACTTTTGCATGTATGGGTTACTCTTAGTTGTTTCCCTGATCTGATCTCATAATAACGTGTTGGCTGTAAGCAGGGCCTCAAGTGCAGGCCCGTTAGTTTGTCGTGATAGTGCGTCGGCAGCCAAGTTGTCTTTTCCTGGCTTGTATAATATCTCATAATCGTATCCAAATGGTTTGGAGACCCATTTTTGCTGTTCTGGAGTGGTGATTTTTTTATCCATTAAATACTTAAGGCTTCGTTGATCAGTCTTGATGAAAAATTTCTGTCCCAAGAGGTAGGGCCGCCAGTTTTGGACGGCTGCGACCACAACCAACATTTCCTTGGCATAGGTAGACCATGATAGTTTGAAGGTGCCTAAGGCTCAACTCATATAGGCAATAGGCTTGCCATGTTGGGTGAGCATGGCCCCAATTCCGTTCCCAAAGGCGTCGACCTCAACAGTGAATGGCTTATTGAAATCTAGAAGTGCCAAAGTAGGTGTGGAGGTCATGGCTTTTTTGAGTTCTGTGAATGTTGTCTCAGCCCCCTCGTCCTATTGAAAGGATCCTTTCTTGAGCAGGTTTGTCAAGGGCCAGGCTATGAGCCCGCAGTTTTGCACAAACTTGCAGTAATAACCAGTAAGGCCCAAGAATCTCCGTAGTTCAGTGATGTTGCGGGGTTTTGGCCAATTGAACATTGCTTGAATTTTTCCTTAATCCACTTTTACTCCCTCAGGTGTCACAATATAGCCTAGATATTCCAATTCTTGGCTGCCGAAGACATTTTTTTTTTGCTTAATAAAGAACTGATGTTGCCTCAATATTTCAAAAACTTTCCTAACATGTGATAAATGAGTCTCCCAGTCGGGGCTATACACCAAAATATCGTCAAAAAAGACTAATATAAATTTTCGTAAGTATGGACAAAAAATAGAATTCATTACAGTTTTGAATATAGAAGGTGCGTTACGTAGTCCAAAGGGCATTACCAAATATTCGTAGTGGCCGTTGAGTGTCCAAAAGGCTATCTTGTGGATGTCTGATGGCTGCACTCGGACTTGACGGTAGCCCGCAATGAGGTCTAGTTTTGTAAAATAAGCTGCTCCGTTCAATTCATCCAGCATATCTTCCACTGTGGGAATGGAAAAACAATCCTTGATGGTGACAGGATTAAGGGCACGGTAATTTGTACAAAACCACCATGTCCCATTTTTTTTCTGACCTAGAGAACAGGAGAGGAGAAGGTGCTGGTGTTGGGCGAATGAGCCCGAAGCGAAGCATTTCATTCATTGTTTCTGTATCTTTGCCTTCTAGAAATACGCATAGCGGTATGGTCGGACATTGATGGGTTCGGTGCCATCTTTGAGAGGAATTTGGTGTTCAATGTCTCTTTGGGGTGGCAGCCATTCTGGTTCTCGGAATAATTCAGAAAATTCCTTCCATATTTCCTGAAATTCCTTTCTGTCGTTTGGTGGTGAGACCTCATGATCTTTTGTGAAACAGATAGCATACATGAAGTGTTGGCTGGGAATAACCCGACTTATTTCCTCCACTGAAGCAACCCGCGGGCTGGGGGGGGGGGGGGGTGATCTGAGGCCGTGGAGCAGCCTTGGTTGGTTATGCCATTGAAACTCCATTGTTGACTTCTTCCAATCGCAGGCTACGGTACCCAATCCTTCTCGCCATTGTACCCCTAGCACAAGATCAAGCCCCATTAATGGAAGGGAATACAGAGTTAGAGTGAACACAATAGCTTGAATGGTGATCGGGACATCTTCAAATCGTCCTCTGCAATTCAAAGGTTTGTCATTTGCAACCTTCATGATAAACGGCTGGGTCGGGATGACCGTAAGTCGTAAGCGCCCCACAATTCGATCGTTGATGAAGTTGTGGGTCGACTCACTGTCGATGAGTGCGACTAGATTCTGGCGTTGGATTGTGACCGGAACCTTCATGGTTCGGGGGGTAGTCCATCCGGTGAGGGCATGGAGGGAAATTTCTGGGTCATCGAAACTCTCCCCGTCCTCTTCTGTGCATTCACCCTCGAGTAAGAAAAACTACGGTTTACAGCAACGGTGGCCCATCCGTAAACTTCTCGTCATAGTTAAAACAGAGGCACTGCGTTCTTCGTCGTTGCATGTCCTCACATGGAAGGCACCTCGCGGCGTTGGCGGCGATTAGGTTTGGCTGGGTTGAGGCAGGTAAGAAGCTCGGACCGGTTGGGTTGCTCACGATCGGACCGGGCAAATTTCTCCTAAGCTGGGTCATTTTGCGCTACCGGTCCATCTGTTCTTCTCTCATTCAGGTCAGGCTGATCGCGTCCTTCAAGGTTTTGAGCCAAAACATGCGGATGTCATTTGCGAGTTCAGGCTTACGCCCGCTAATGAAAGTCCCAATTAGGGCCTTTTGGCGTCCACCCGTGGACTCAGTTGCCCAAGCACTTAAAGTCCTTCTGATATTCCCTTAGCGGCCCAGTCTGTTTGTTGCACAAGAGGGCTTCGTCAAAGTCTTCAAATTCAGTTGGGCCAAACCTAACTCATAATTCTTCTTCAAACGTGGCCCAACCTATTACCCGGCCTTCCTTCTTGTAACTCTTGCTTAGCCACTACCACCAGCAATTGGCTTCTCCTTCAAGGTGGAACAACGCTAAGGCAACCCGGTGCTATGGTGCAGTTGCTTGGAAGTCAAAAAATATTCTCGCGCGGTTGAGCCACTCAGTGGGGTCGCCGCTGGCAAATGATGGAAATTCCAAGTTGGCTACTCTAGAATAAAAGGTTCTCCCTTCGTCCCTCTCGGATCTCTCTTCGCAATGCAGGGGCGGCAGGCTTGGGCGGCTTACATGGTGGTTGCTGGATCCTTCTCGGTTGGACGCGATCGTGTCGGACAGTCGCTTGAGGTTCTCCTCAATTAATCGCATCTTGTCAGTCAATCGGAGCTTCATGCGGCTAAAGCTGTCCTGTAATCCTCCGAGGCCGGTTTCAAGATTTTCAATGCGTTCCTTGTTCGTGGTCATTTTGAACCTGGCTCTGATACCAATGATAAGTCTCACTCAAAGCTACAAAATAACCTGATATAGTTTCTGCTTATGGTGAGAAAATATCAAGATTTTTCTAGAAATTATTCATGTCTTTATTGCTGAATTGAAGTGTTTTAAATAGAGCTTGCTACAACGATATCTTCCTACTTCTAAGGTACTGGATTAACATAAAAGATGCAGATAATTATAAAAAAATTCATAAATGTAAGTGGATAAGAGAATGAGCAGATCACAGGATCTTCCTAAATTGCTTCTAGGTCTGTTTTGTTGGTTGCGGACAGTTCTGCAGATTACTTCTTCAACTGCTTTACTTGGGTGTATAACAACCCAGATATTTCGGGTTGCTTATAGGGATTCTTTGACTGCATCGGGATCTATCACTTTAGGCATACCATATCCATGACATTATGGAACCAATAGAAAATTACTTTTCTCAATTGCCATTTCCAGTCACTATATTGGCGAAGAATAGGTCTTTTTCCTGTAACTAAATGTATTTATCATATCTTGGTAACAAGATATGTGTGATAAATTTGATCCCCCACGTATACTTAAAACCCAATACCTCCTTGGTAGTAGATAAAACAACATATGAAGAAGAGGATGAAGAAAATATACTGATGCTAAACATTATATCAATAGTAGCTTAACATGTCAAAATCGTTGACTGTCTGTCACTTGTTCTCAAGTGGAAGATTAGAAATATTTCAGGCACAGCATATTAATTTGAAAACATTAATTTACTTTCAAATTAAGAGATACAGTTTACAGCCAGATCTAACATTTTAATTCAAAGAAAGAATCAATTGAAAGAGACAATGGTAAATACCTTAGCAACTGCCTTAGGAGGGTACTCTCCTCCTAGTCTTGTATCAACACATTGTCTAACCTTGTCTTCGCTAAGTTTTGGTGTGGCCTAAAATATAATCCAGAACTTTGAGTTGTCAGCCATGGTATTAACATGCTTATGCCTCAAAAAGATTTCAAACATAGCGCAAGCTTATATCTCCAAAGCTTTTAAACATATTACAAAAAAAAATTAAAGAAACAGAATAGCATGAACTTCATACCCATGTCACTAGACTCTGCTGCCCACGTGGGAGTGTATGATCAACAGGTTTTCGCCCCGTCAGAAGCTCAAGCAAGACAACACCAAAGCTGTATACATCACTCTTAGCATTTAATTGTCCAGTCATCGCATATCTGCCAAAATTAGAAGAACTGCCAATAAGTGCTCAGGAAAATGGCCTGTCACATAAACATTCTAAAAATCTAGAATGTTACACTCAACTTCATCAAGGGGACAGTGCCTAAAATAAGTAATTGCAGTAAGTTGACAGAGGAAGCTAGACTAATTTTCACTGTCCAAATACAAAAGTTTCAGTGTCTATAATATCAATTTGTCCAAATACAAAAGTTTCTTTCACAGAACCCATATAGAGAGTCCATTTTACACTGCAAGATGTACCATAGGAATAGAATAAGGATAGCCAAAAATAGCTTACTCAGGAGCATGATATCCAAAGGTTCCAAGAACACGAGTGGAGTGAAGACGAGCGGCCATATCAGGAGCTTGGTTAGACAAATCAAAGTCCGCAATCTTAGCAACATCATCATCAAAAATTAGGACATTACTAGACTTGATGTCGCGATGGATGATATGAGGATCAGCCTTTTCATGCAAGTACTCGAGCCCTTTAGCAGCTCCAACAGCAATCTTTACCCGTTGGTGCCACGACAGCACAGGACCAGGCTGTGCTCCTTTCACACCTTTCCTCCCTGGAGAGAAGAGGAACAACAATGGTTAAGGCACTGGCATTATATAAGCCATCATTTTGTATTGAGGGGATAAAGAGTGACAATTGACCGAAATCTTTTTTTAACTAAACAATTAACCTAAATCTTATTGGAGCATAAAAATTTAATGTTTATAATTAGTCGCAATCTGCCAGATAACGCAACGTTGAGGCCTGTTGTAGAAACTTCAAAAAACCAGTTGCATTCAAATTCTAATTAAATGTCAAGTATTTACTTATTCCACACAAATATTAGAAAAATACAATAGGACCCAGGGTTCATTTGATTCAGAATCGGTTTATTAAAATATGAAAGATGAATTAAAGTATCCAGGAATGAATATCAAATGTTCACCAACTCAAATAAATAAATATAGGTTTTTAAAGTGGGGAGTTATAGCATCACGGCTTTTGTCAGATACTGAATTATGAATTACATTAAGAAACATTCATCCTTTTTCTATTAATTCATGTACCGTGAAGAATATCATGCAGAGATCCATTTGATGCAAACTCATAGGCAAGTACACGGGAATTCCCATCAACACAGTAACCAAGCAGTTGAACAAAATTTTCATGCTTCAATCTTGATACCATGGAGACCTGTAAATCCGTAGATGTATTTAGCTGCAAATTTAATAAAATTCAATTATGTGGTAAAACTGATAAGATGCAACTAAACCTGGGCTAAAAACTCGTCATCAGGTTGTTTGCTGGCATCTAACTTTTTTATTGCTGCCGCCTGCCCACTTTTGAGCACCCCATAATATACTCTTCCATATGAACCCTCTCCAATCAAAGAATTTGCTCCAAAGTTATCTGTAACTTCCTTCAGTTCATCCACAGGAATAGCAGGCACTTCAATTGGCTGGATTTTTACAGTTTGAGCACCCTTAGATGCTGCTTCAGATGCATGGTATCCTCCCTCATTTCCTGTGGTGAAATTGAACAAAGATATAAAGAAAGAGAATCAGAATAGCAGGCACTTCAACAGGATCAGATAAAGAAACATATGATACACTAAGAAAATGACTCAAACATAGAAATAAGGAAGTTGAAGAAAGAACTATAGAAAAGATGAACAAGATGCACAAAAACTCATGCTTATGCAAATAAAAAAAATTGTGACAGCAGCCAAAAGAAAAGTGCCAACTAATAATGGCAATCAAGACAAAGAAATTGCTGAATTTGATACACAGATATCAATGTTCAGTCCGCATAGAAATTCTACGATTAACTTCCTTCCAGCTGGGTCAAATTCATTCAACTAATCCAACAATGATGATAGTCATAAAGTATTAATATGATATTTAATCTATCAACATTTATTAAAATCACAATTACCTCCGGAGTTCTTGACCATGTAGTGCCCTCCATTGTCAGCAGCTTTATGCATATCATCTTCACCACAACAACTGAAGCAGCTCATCATTCAATTCCAAGAAGGTGTTCCCTGATTCCTAAATCATTTACTCTAAATAATTATTAGAAACTATCCAAATATAGGAAGGGAAAAGGCTTTCAATAAAATGAAAAGGATTAGAACAGATGTTAATCAGCATACAAGCACGATTTGTCAAAAGTAATTTTCCTGCACGTTTAACTGGCTACCTATGGTGGATATCATTGCCAAATTCAATTGCATTGCTTGAAGAAAGCAATAAAGATCAACTATTGCTTTAGAACCATCATCAAGACAAAAGTAGTCCACCAAATTTTAGAGTTCTGCGCATGCTTATGATTTTCCCATCAGTATTGTTTCACTTGGTATTAAATTATGTTAATCTTCAAACCATAAAATTTTCATCCTCTTTTGTTCTCTTCGAGGCATGTCAATTGGCCTCCAGGAACCATCAACTTCTGAATACTTGGGAGTTTGAGAGTCACTGATGGCAAAGATTGTGAAACAGCTTATATATAATTTGAAATTAGTGCTTTAGTCAAATCTAATGCCAGAGAACAACTCAAAAAAACCAGATAGAATCTGCCATCATCTCCCAACCTTCTAGAATCGTGGAAAATGATCCTTTCAAACTTATGCTCCTCTATCAGAACAGTAAATAACTTTCAGAAAAATCCGTATTCCTATGCATAAACTCAAGCATAATGAGGATGAGCACGGCAATATTCTATGTGGAGCACCCAAAAGCACCCTAAATATAATCTGGAAATACAATCTCATGTTAGCAGGACGCTTTCACCCCATAGCACCGACTCTTGGCATAAATTACGATAACCGTGAAGCTTCTAAGCAGTAGCTAACTTAATAAAAAGTAAAACAAATTATTGTTAACTGAGTTTGAGTGCCATTGATGACGATTCTCTGTATCATCCACTAGCAATCACAGGCACAGGCTCAAAGCTCCTAGCATCAAATCGATGAGACCATTCGAAATTCTACACTTCAAAATACTGTTCTGGGTTTTCCAAGTTGTCACATCCAATGGATTCAGGTCACGAATTCCATATCCGGATCAAACTCATCACCGGGAAAAAAGAAATCTAAATTGCTCAAAAATTACAGGCAATCAAAGCAAGAACAGATTAATCATGTCCTCACAAGAAACATTAAAATTACATAAACTTTCAGGCTAAGTTTTAGTTTAAAACTGAGGGAAAGTTTTCCAATCATATTGTGCATGCTCGTTCAGATCAACCAAAAAAACAAAAGCGAAGGCGAAACAAAAGCAAGCCATTTCTAGAAACGTTTCAAAAAGTGATGGATCTTTACCTTAAATTGGAACTACTTTATAAATCGAGCAGACACTGGCAGTTGAGATCAGTCTAGTGAGAGTGCGTTTGAAGATCTAACTAAAACAAAAGAACACACAACGAAGAAGAAGGAGACGAGTGCGCAGGATGGGAAGAAGAAGCTGAAGAACGGACAAACAGTCTTCGCTTCGGTCTCTCGGATGGTACTCCACTGAAGATTAAATTATTATTAGTAGAGTTTTTATTAAAATTTGCTATTTATTAGATTTAAGATTTTATAATTTTTCTTTTTATTATTTAATTATAATTTCTTCGCTTTCGCGTCTGATCGGCCGAGTGGACTCAGCCGGCCAGACTTGACTTGGGAAGTTTCAAAAGAAGTCATTTCTAGACGGGCTCAAGTCCAACTAGCTTCAACACTTGTCCAATTACAATTGGTCCGAATTTATGACATTGAGCCAATCCAATCTATACAACCTAATTATTTACCTTTCTCTTTGAAAATTTGTATAATCTAATATTACTTTTTTTAAAAAAAAACATATATTTACTTTTTAATTTTATATTATTTACTTATATTGCATGTACTTTTTCAAAATTAATTTAGAACACCTTCATATTTTTTATTTCTTTTACACGCACTAAAAAATCATTTTTTTCCCTTTGTAATTATAAAATTAATTTATTTAATAATAAATAAACATAATATACATTAAATATTTAAATTAATAAATTCATATTTTTTAAAAAAATCAGTTTACCTACAATATTAATATATAAATTTTAACCTTATTAAAAAAATTAGAAAAAGTTCCATGGTGGCTAGTCATGTAGTAAATAACGACTATTTGAAAACTATTTTCTATTTTTATTATTAAAATTAAATTTAAGATATGATTAATTAGAATACTTTGAATAAATTTTTTAATTAACTATTACACTGATTTTCAGTTACTTGATATATATACACATATTAATAAAAAAATGTTAATTATAAAACAAAATGAGATATTAAAAGATACATAAGAATATAGAAGGGAATAATATTTCAATTGCTTTTAGAAATATTAAGATATAGTCTAAAATAAGGATATAAACGTATATCTTCAGTATGGAAAGTATATATATTTTTAAATGAAATGTTAATTATATGGTAGAGTTTCTATTTATATTTTATTTTATCTATAATTTATTATATTTTTAGTGGGGTCTTATCGTTTCAAATCATAATTAACTATGCTAAAAGGGCTAATATTTAATGAGATTTCCTATAATAAAATACTACTTTTTAATGAGATTTTATTTTGCAAAAGATACTTTAATTTAAAGCAAGGTAAAGACAAATTCTTTTTTTAGTTAATTGAAATTTTGAGATAATAATATATTGATGTATATTTTTAAATAATTTTTGTATTATCGTTTTACTAATTATGGTCAAATTTAATTATAATAAATGATAATTCAAAACCTACAACAATTTCGATAATTTTATTCTCACTCCAAAGAAGCATAAAAAAGGAAACCAAAAATTCTTTCTTTTTTCCCCCTGATTTTCTCCTTTAATCTACACTTTAGCCCCAACTTTCTTTGGCAAGAGAATAAGACCTACGAAATGCTATGCTATGTAAAACCATGATATCTTCAACCCATGAATATTTTAGCGGATTGTTATTGTGTCTAAAGCAATGTATACACAAGAAGATCCGTTTGAAAAGCATTGCTCATTGTGATAATGCATGTATGCCAGGTGACGCCTCCTCTTTTAATGCACTGTATAAGAAATATGCAAGATGCTTAGAACCAGACTGTTTCACATTAGAGTGGAGTCTAAATTTTTTATATGTGTCCTGGGTTTTTTGTGATAAATGCATAGATGGATTCAAATTACCAAATTAGCTCTTATAATTTGTTATAATTTGGTTCTTCATTTTTTTTATTATCACAATTTAGTCTATAATATTTTTCATTTGTTTCAAATGTTTAGTTTTCTTCTATTTTCTTAAATAAAAACTCAAAATGATTAAATTATATTTGAATAATTTAAAAACAATTCAAAAGAATGACTTTAATTAATTATTTTTTAAAATACCAAAATATGATATAATTATTTTAAGTTTTTTATGTAACACCCCGAATTATTATTATTTTTATTAATATTATTTTATTGTATTTAATTTTTTTTTAAATTTTAGATGAATATAATAATCTATTATGTAATAATATATGATTATAATTTAGTTTAATTTAACTAAGTAGAAATAAAAATAATAATAATAAGGGATAAAATTATTTTTGGGGTTTAATTGAAAATAATTTTGAAAAAAATGGGTGAAAATTTGGGTTATGGGGGTGTTTTTGAAAAGAAAATCGAAAACCGAATGTCAAAATGCAATTTAAAAAACTTGCGCCACAGACGGTCCAATACTGAAAAAACGAGTATTTCCTCTAGATGGAAGAATATTCTCTTTGAAAAGTAGTTTTGTCCCATTCGCTAGAGCTTGAAGAATTCCCAAAGGACCGGCGTATTCAGGTCCAATACGTTGTTGTATCCCTGCAAATATTTCCCTTTCTAACCACACAATTACTAGTACACCTGTTGTGATCTCCAATACAAGGGCCAAAATAGGGACAAGCATCCATATAATTCCATAGAACTCTTTTAAAGATTCAAATCTGGAAAAAGAATTGATATCTTGTACTTTTATTGTATCGATTATCATTTTAACGATCAACTTCTCCCATAATGATATCTATACTACCGAGTATCGTCATAATATCAGCCAATTTCATTCTTTTAACGAGCTGAGGAAGAATTTGCAAATTAATAAAACCCGGTGGGCGAATTTTCCATCTCCAAGGAAAACCACTTTGATCCCCTATCAGAAAAATTCCCAATTCTCCATTTGGAGCTTCGACTCTCATATACAGTTCTTGTTTTGGCAATTCAAAAGTAGGAGAAGGTTTTTTACTAATGAATCGATAGTCAAAATCATTCCACTCTGGATCCTTTTTTCTATCAAAACATCGAATTTCTAAATTCTCATAGGGGCCTCCTGGAATTCCTTCCAGAGCCTGTTGAATAATTTTTATGGATTCCGTCATTTCATTGATTCGCACTAAATAACGAGCTAATGAATCTCCTTCTTTTTGCCATTGGACTTTCCAATCAAATTTGTCATAACACTCATAATGATCAACTTTACGAAGATCCCATTCTATCCCAGACGCGTGTAGCATTGGTCCGGATAAACCCCAATTTATTGCTTCTTCTCCACCAATAATGCCTACTCCTTCAACTCGTTCTAAAAAAATAGGATTTCGTGTAATAAGTTTTTGATATTCAGCAACCCTTGTTAAAAAATAATTGCAAAAATCCAAGCATTTATCTATACAACCATGAGGTAGATTGGCCGCTATTCCTCCAATACGAAAATAATTATGCATCATTCTCATACCAGTGGCAGCTTCGAATAGATCATATACTAATTCTTGTCCTCTGAAAATATAGAAAAAGGGAGTCTGTGCACCAATATCTGCCATAAAAGGGCCAAGCCATAACAGATGAGAAGTTATACGACTCAATTCCAACATAATTACTCTAATATAGCTAGCTCTTTTAGGGACTTGAATATTTCCCAACTGTTCGGGTCCATTTACGTTTATTGCTTCTGTGAACATAGTAGCTAAATAGTCCCACCATGTTACATAAGGCAGATATTGTATAATTGTTCGATTTTCTGCAATTTTTTCCATTCCTTTGTGTAAATAACCTAATATTGATTCACAGTCAATAATATCTTCACCATCTAGAGTAACAATTAGACGAAGAACACCATGCATTGATGGGTGGTGAGGTCCTATATTGACTATCATAAAGTCTTTTCCCGTGGTTGGTATATTCATAAGTTTTTCCTTAGATTCATTCTTACATGAATTGAATTGCCAAAAATGAAAGGAAGGTCATCAAAATTCAACATCTAATAAATTAACTGATTCAAAAATGAAATTTTTTTTTATTCCTGAATATCCAACTGATTAATTAATTCTTTATAACGTACTCTATTTTTCTTTGACAAATAAGACAGCAATCGTTGACGTTTTCCCAAAATTTTCCGTAGACCTCTCTGAGATAAATAGTCTTTTCTGTGCAATTCCAAATGTGAAAGTAAGTTTTCGTATCTTATTGGTGAAACTGAATACTTGAAATTCAACAGACCCACTATTTTTTTTTCTTGAAATGAGATGAATGAATTTTTTATCATAAAACAAAATCCCTCCCCTTTTCTTTTTAAGGATATGAATTTTACCGATCAGTAATAATAATGCTACTAGTTTTTTACATAATCATCTTAATGTAGTTATGAACTTGCTAAGTTTATCAAATTGAAAATTAGATTATTTATTTTCAATTTGATTCAGATAGGCATACAAAAAAAGATGGTATATTTCTTTAAAATCAAAAAAGAAAATGCAATTTTAGATCTAAACGAAAATCAAAAGATTCTGTTGATTCATTTATAGATTTAATTGATATGTATATTATTAAATTTATATCATGTATCAGAATGGAATCTAAGACAATCCATGTGTGCATGCATTTGGTTTCATCTAGCCGAAATGGTACATGATATATAGAAAAATGTACTATCAAGGAGTTTTTAATCGCGGATACATATGTATCCTTATCATACTGAAACGACTACCATTATTAGTATTAAACCAATAGTGATTCATACAAGCTAAATCTTCTAATCGAAAATTGGGCCAAAGAAAGAACTTTGATTTAATTAGGGTATTTTTATTTCTATCAAAATCTTTGGTTGTATTCAAAACTTGACAGCAGTTTTTTATGTTATTGTAAAATTTTGTCTTTTTACGCATATCATTTCTATTCTTTGAATTAAAACAAATTAGAATTCGAAATTCTCTACGATATTTAGGGGATAAAATATTTTCAGGGACAAGGAAATCATAATGATTTTTTTCTCTATTTCCAGTCATTCTTTGATGTCTTGCAATGGATTCATCAAAATTCTTTTTATCAACATAGTTTTTTTCTTGGTATCTTTGCTTTATTTGGGGCTTATTCTTATCTCCCAACGAAATACATATGGTTTGATATAAAATAAATTGTCCATCGTTTTTGACAGACAAACGGACTGGTTCGATAATCAATATTCCCTTTTTCATTAATTTTGGAAGAGTTAAATCCTTCTGAATCATCAAAATATCTAGACTCAGTTCTCCCCTTTGAATAGAAGATGTAGTAATTTCTCTTGGATTTATCAATCTAAGCAAGAGACAATATACTTTGATATTATTGATAATTCTTTCATTTAAAGAATCATTCCATCTCAATTGAAAATGCAAATATCTTTTTAGGAAGAAATGAAGTTCTGCTTCTGTATTGCTTTTGTATTGTTTTTTCTTTCTACGTTTTTTGATGTCTGATTCTGCATAATCTTCTTCAATATTTTTTTCTTGGTTTGAGAGAATTGATCCAAGATTCCCTTGTTTTTATTCATCTGATCCAAGCTCCCCTTGGTAGGCGGGGTCTCTTTCTTCGTGATTTGGATTTTCGAATCCAAATCCAAGAAATTGTTTTTCATTCGATGATATAAAACCCTTTTTCTTTCCAGTGATGCTTTTATTAAGGTTTTCATTTTCATTAAAATTAAAAATAAGTAAATTGCTTGGTATGATCCACGGTTTAATCTTATATGCATTATAAAGTAAGACAAATTGGGGAAAGAACCAAAGTTCTAGATTCGATAGACGACTTAGTATTTCTTCATTCATTCCCATCCAATCCAAGAAGTTTCGTTTTTGATTGGAAGGTTTGATTTCTTGATCTTGATGAATTGTGAAATATAAAAGACCCTTCTTCTTATTAATTTTATCAATAATTTGATAATTATTAACTCCAGTCTTAATATTTTTATTACTCTTAGTATCAATATCAACCCACGACTCAATATCGACCTTGTTTCTAAGACAAAAGTTGAGAATTCTCCAATCTAAATATTTTCGATCCAGAATTTTCTCGCTATAAAAAAACGATCTTTTCCGAAATAATTAGAGACTAGATAATTATGGATAGGGATACCTACGAGGATATCAAAAAATTTCTGTTTATCCATGTTGTAATTAAAAAAAATATTGTCTTTAGAATTAATAGATTTAGATGATAAAAGATCATATCTCTCATTTTTTTTAAAATTCTATTTTTGATTCAGCAATTAGTCCACTTCGAAAGAGTTTTGTCTTTCGTAATAACTTAATTTGTCCTTTTCATATGAATCCCATTTGTTTAAATCTTTATTTTGAACTCTACAGTATTCTTTGACTCTATTTCGCCATTTTTCTAGTACTAATCTAGGTCATCTAATCTGAGGTAAATCATATTAATAATGACTTCTTAACCAGTTTTTCCATAGATTTTTTTCGTAATTAAAAGGGGGTTTATGTCTTAATTGGTAATCAAATATTCCTTGTTCTTCAAAAGAATCCTTTATTTCATTCTTAAAGAAAAAAAGATGTTCTGTTATATTGATATTGAAGGACAGACCTTAACTTATACAAGTTAATAACTTTTATTTGTGATAATTTGTAAAATACATATGCTTTTGAGAAGGAGGATAGATTACAATAATTTTTTGAATTCTTATTTCTAATATTAGTATTAGAAAGTGAGTTTTTTATATTCAAAATAAATTGACTGGTATTTTTATTTCTTTTATTAATTCTTTCTTGATTTACTTCATTATTGTAAATGTATTTATCAAAAAAAAAAAAAATTGTTGATTCAAGAAAAAGTTGTGTATTCATCCTTGGAATATTAATGATACATAGAAAAATATCTATATATATCCTTTCAATGAAAAATTTTATAAAATAATATGATTTACGAACTAATCGAGCATTTTTTCTTTTTAATATTTGCCAAATATTTTTTGATGATGCTAATATTTTAGCATGATAACTTGGTTTGTTAGAACTAATATTTATTTCTTGAGTTTGGGTTATAAATCCGTTTTTCTTCTCTTTTGTAATTTGTTCTATTTGATTTCTAATTGTACTTTCTCTATCAGTCAAATCTTTTATTTTGTTTTCTGTCCGAGAATAATTTGTCCACTCCATAGATCGAATTTGAACAGATGATTCAGGAATCCTCTGATTACTAATTCTTGAATCTTTTTTCATTTCACTTAATTCACATATTTCTTTCAATCCAAATAATGGACTTCGGTTTATTTTTGAAAATTCTTTTATTATTCCACGTCAACAACTCGGTCAGCAGCCCTGGCCAACCAGGACACGCCGCATGGCAGAGACGCTGACGCGGGAGACCACGCGGAAGGGAGTCGCGTGGCGATCCACGTGCGCTCGATCGAACGGCTGAGATCCATTCCCACACGCACGGACGGCCCAGATCAAAAGTGCGTACGGATGGCCCAGATTGCATGCGTACGGACGGCTAGATCGAATCGCGCAAGGATGGCCCAGATTGCATCCTGATGAACGGCCCAGATTTATTTCCTATTTAATCGCGATCGGATGACCAGATTAAATCGTGATGGCCCAGATTAAATCGCGATGGATGGCTCAGATTAAAAACAAAAGGTTATAAATAATCTCATCCACACCCAAACCCTAACCCTAGCCGCTAGAGCCATCGCCGGAGAAGACAGCCCAGCCACCGGAGAACTGACCGCCGCCACCCGCTGGAGCACCTTCCTGCCGCCAAACGAGGTAAAAATTCTCCCATTGGCTCGGATTTCGATTCTAAACCCACCTGTGGCCAAATCAGAGCCAAAACACTGGCCAATTGGGTAGAAAACACCGCTGAAGCCCAGCAGTGTTGCCGCAAGTTTTCTCAATTTTTACCTCCGATGAAGCCCTTCCCGATTCCCGTTCGATATAATTTTTACACCATTGTGACCACCGTTCCTTCCTCTACAGGTTGACCAGAGCAAAACACCAAATTGTGACTCAAGCCGGAGGCGCCACCGCACCTAAGAGCCCTGCCGCCGGTAAGTTTCAGTTTTCGGTGTTTTTTTTGCCCACAGAGGGCCCTAGGGGTGTTTTATCATAGGAACCAATGCAAATTTGGCCGAATTCGGTCGAAAATGGCCGGAAACGGCTAACCCGAGGCGAATCACCGCCACAATCGGTTGTGCTGTCGTCGGAGCACTGCGGAGCCGCCGTGCCGAAATTCTGAAAGTGCTCGAGTAGGCCCTAGGTCTGATTTTGAGTTATTTGGGGACATGTACAGGTACCATAAGTGTCTTTCAGTTCCCGATAAAAAAAATTCAGGGAATTTAGGGATTGTCCATAGGCGCAGTGAAAAACTAGTTTTAGACTTCGAATCAAGTAAAGATCCCTCACCCTATTTCCTATCGCGGAATTAAAGTTCAATTAAATGATAAAACTGTATTTTATGAATTATATAGATACACGTAATTAATTAAGGTTACTAATGGAGCCCGAATCTAATATATTTTTCGGTCAGTTCCTATTTTATTTATTTTACAGTTTTAAATGCGTTACGATATGTGGCTTATTTATTATATGGTGTCAGATGCATGAATCATTATTTACTTCACTGCTGCTTGGTTTCGTGGATTTAAAGTATGCTTGCCTCGTTGAATGCACGTTACTTGTTTAAGTATTCACGTTTATGTGAGAAATAGAAAACTAAGAAAAGAATGAAAAATGGTATGTGAATTGATAAATGGATAAGTTGATAGCCTCACTAGATATCCTAGGAGATGGTGGACGGATTGGGTCCATAGGGAACCCTACCGGGAATGTTGTCTCATACTGGACGGGGTATGGAGACTTTAAATGTTTTGGCACCCATATCGGACGAGGTATGGAGACGGCCCTGAAATTAAGTTGTTTAAATTAATGGTTCACGTGTAGCGGGGACCCCTATGGATCCCCATGGATACTGATAGGCTGATAAAAGAGGAAAATTGTTATTTGATGATTGAAAAATAGAAGTATGACATGTGCTATGTTACAGAGTATGTATGAATTCACGATATTTTTGATGTTATTGTTTCTATGGGTCGTTTTCATAAATCTCACCGAAGTAAGTGGACAGTAAAGAGTTTTATTATTGATTAATGAATTTGTTAAAAATTGTGCTCCATTGGTCGTTTTTATTTTTCTACTAACCTTTATTTCTGTGACAGTGATATAGTGTGACGTCTTTACTGAGGTAGTGTAGCTCATTCCTTACTTAACTATTTCAAATCAAGAGGATTTGGTTCCCGAGCCCATTCCGCAGGAAGTTGGCGAGTAGATGCTTAAATATTTTATAGTTTTCCTTATAGTATTTCATTTCTAGTATTTTCTTTAGTTAACTTATTCTTTCATATTGTTAGTACGTTTCGGTTATTGTGTAAGAGATATTAATCAGAACTTTTTATTTTGCTTCCGCACTCAAAATTTATATATACATTTCCTTTTTAATTTCCAGGGTCGTTACATTTTATATTAACAAATGAAAAGAAACTAAACATGGAAAACTTTGGAAACCAATTTGTAACAAAACAAAATGTAACACCCACAAATTTTTTGTGGTGATTAAATAATTAGTAAATATAAATTTTATTATTTTATTTTATTTTAATATATTTTGTTTTATTTAATTTAGAGTATAAAAAACGAAATAAAAATTGGAAGATTTAATTGAAAATAATTTTGGAAAAATTGAGTAAAAATTTGGGTTCTAATGGTATTTTTAAAAAGAAATCGAAAACAGGGGCCAAAACGTAATTTTAGAAAGTTTCACCACGTCATATGCCGGGTCAGCAGCCTTGTTCAACCAGGACGCGCCAAGTGGCAGAGACCACATGGGCGATCCGCATGCCCGCGATCGAACGGCTGAGTTCCTTTCCCGCGCGCAAGGACGGCCTGGATGCGCTCCCTCCCAAACGCAATCGAACGGTCAGATTCAAACGCGATCAGACAGTTCAGATCAAATGCGATGGATGACCCAGATCAAAAGCGGATGGATATAATAACCCCCATCTGCATCAAATCCTAACCCTAGCCGCCAGAACCCCTCGCCGAAGAAGACGACACAGCTGCCGGGGAGTTGATCGTTGCCACTCGCCGCTGCACCAGAACCCTTTCCGATCGCCAAAAAAGGTAAAAACTTTTCTTTTTGCAGGAAATTCAATTTTAAGCTCACCTATGGCTAAATCGAAGTGAAAAAATCGGCCAATTAGCTGGAAAACACCGACGAAGCCTGGTGGCGCCGTCGCGAAGAATTTTACAAAATACCTCTGATGAGGCCCTTCCCGATTCTCGTTCGGCGTAATTTTTCCACTATTGTAATCACTGTTCTTTTCTCTATAGGTTGACCATAGCAAAACACCCAACCGCAACTTGAGCCGGAGGAGCCGCCGCATCGGAGCGCCCTGCCGTCAGTGAGTTTTAGTTTTCTGTACTTTTTTGGCCAACCGAGGCATCTAAATGTATTTTATCACAAGGATTGACGCAAAATCAGCTGAATTCGGTCGAAAACAGCTGAAAATAGCCAACCCAGGGCGGGACGCCGCCGCAGGCGGCGGCACCATCACCAGAGCATGGGAGAGCCGCCATGCCGAATTTCTAAAATTGGCCGAGTGGGCCCTTGGACTAATTTTGGGTTTAATTAGAACATTTTTAGGTACTATATGTAACACCCAACATTCATTTTTTTTATAAATATAATTATTTATTTTATTTTATTTTAATTTGATTTAATGAAAATAATAATAATAATAATAATAATAATAATAAGGATGAAAAAATTAGTTAAAGATTTAATTGAAAATAATTTTGGAAAAAATAGGTGAAAATTTTGGTTCTAAATGTATTTTTGAAAGAAAAATCGAAAACCGGAGGTCAAAATGCAATTTAGAAAAGTTATGCCATGTCAGATGCCTAGTCAGCAGCCCCGATCAACCAGGACGTGCCAAGTAGCAGAGGTGCTGATGCGGGAGGCCACGCGGGGGGAGCCACGTTGGCAATCCGCGTGTTCGCGATCGAACGGCTGAGATCCGTTTCCGCGCGCACAGACGGCCCATATTGAAAACGTGCATGGACGGCCCAGATTGCATTGCGCACGGATGACCCAAATTGAATCGCGCACGGACGGCCCAGATTGAATCGCGATGAATAGCTCAGGTTCACTTCCTATTTAATTGCGATCGGACGGTTCAGATTAAAAGCGATGGACGGTCATGATCAAAAGAGGATGGGTATAAATAACCCCATCCGCCCCCAAACCCTAACCCTAGCTTCCAGAGCCCCTCGTCGGAGAAGACAACCCAGCTGCCTGCGAGCCGATCGCCGCCACCCGCCGCCGCACCGGAGTAATTTTTGATCGCCAAACGAGGTAAAAAATGTTCCTCTTGCACGAAATTAAATTTTAAACACACCCATGGCCAAATCGGAGTAAAAGAACCAGCCAATTGGCCTGAAAACGCTGTCAACGCTCGGTAGTGCCGTCGCGGGGTGTTTCGAAAAACGCCTCCGATAAGGCCCTTCCTAATTCCTGTTCGATGTGATCTTTCTGCCATTGTGATCACCGTTTCCTTCTCTACAGGTTAATCGAAGCAAAACACTCAACCGCAACGTGAGCCGGAGGAGCCGCCGCACCGGAGAGCCGCACCGTCGGTGAGTTTCGATTTTTACATTTTTTCAGCCCACCGAGGGCCCTAAGTGTGTTTTCTCGCAGGAACCGATGTAAATTTGACTGAATTAGATCGAAGATGGCTGAAAACAGCCAACCCGAGGTGGATCGCCGCCGTGCTAGAATTTTAAAATTTGCTGAGTAGGCCTTGGGTCTGATTTTTGGGTTATTTAGGACATTTTTAGGTACTGTAATTGCATTTCAGTACTCGAAGAAAAAATCAAGGAACTAAGGGACCGCCCATAGGCGCAGTAACTACTTAGCTTTCGGTGTCAAATCAAGTAAGGACCCCTCACCCTATTTTCTATCATAGATGTGAAATTTGAATAAATAATAATACGGTGTTTTGTACAAGTTAGATAAATATGCATAATTACTTATGGATATCTAATGGAGCCTGAAATCAGACATTGTTCTATGTTGATTCTTGTTGATTTATTTTACAGTATAAAGCATGATGGTATCTGGTTTAGGGTTTTAAATGGATGTATTACTGTCTTACTTGACCACTGTATGATTTTAAGATTTAAGATATGATTGTATTATCGGGTGCATGTTCATTGTTTATGTGATTGTGTTTAATTTGATAACGGAGATTAAGGAGAAACAGGAAAGGGATGTGATCTAATAAACAAATAAGGTGACAGCCTCACTAGATATCTTGGGAGATGGTAGACGGACATGGTTCATAGGGAACATCACTGTGAATGTTGTCTCATACCGGACGGGGTATGCGGACGGCCCGCTTTACCCTCATATCAGACGGAGTATTGAGGTTTAATGTCTTGGTGCTCATATTGGACGGGGTATGGGAACGGCCCTAGAGTTAAGATTGTTAAGGAAAAAGGTTCACATGTAGCGGGGATACCCCTATGGATCCCCATGGATACTAATAGGCTGTGAAACGAGAAACGGTGATGATTAGTTATTTTAATGAATATAAATTTATTATATGTTCTATGTTACTGATTCTACATGAAGTTATGATCTATATGATGTTATTGTCTTTATAGGTTATTTTCACAGATTCTCCAATGGTAAGTAAAATAGTAAATAGTTTTACTTTTAATGAATGTATTGGTTTAAAATTTGTGCTCAATTGGTTGTTTTTGGTTTTCTACCAACCTTTACTTTTGTACCGGCGATATAGTGTGTTGTCCTTACTGCGCTAGTGTAGCTCACCCCTTATTTAACAATTTCATATCAGGAGGACTTGGTTCTCGAGCCCGATCCGCAAGA
Organism: Carica papaya; assembly: GCF_054855325.1. Lineage (NCBI taxonomy): Eukaryota > Viridiplantae > Streptophyta > Magnoliopsida > Brassicales > Caricaceae > Carica > Carica papaya. Next base: position 13,893,949 of record NC_142313.1, on the reverse strand, counting down.
AAGCTGCGAGTATATGCTAGATACTTTATAGTTTCCTTTATTTTTCTCATTTCTCGTGTTTCTTTCAAATAATTCATTCTGTGATGTTTGTTTAGTACTTTTAAGTTATTGTGTAAGAGATGTAAACCTTAACTTTTTATTTCGCTTCCGCACTTAAATTAGTATATATTTTCTTTTGGATTTCCTGGGTTGTTACAATTGATATCAGAGCCGCATTCCTCATACCCATCCCTTACACAATAATACTTAGAGAAACACCAAACAATGAATTATCACTCAACCCTTCCTTATGAAATGCAGGTACAGAGAGATGAGAAGAGGAAGACCCCCACTAAACTGAGCAGTCCAGGATGATTCGCTCAGGGAAGACGTAGACAGGATATTTGAGATATTAGAGAGACTCATTGCTGCCCAGCAGGGTCGAGAGGAGAGGAGGGAGCTACCTGACCCTCCCCAGTTGTCACAAGTTGAGCCACCACTGCAACAAGAGGATCTCGAGCCACCTCGGTACGACCCTACTCCTCCACAGTGCCACCCGGCACTACCGCAGTATGATCCTGTGCCCCAGCAACAGTACCGCCCGACACCACCACAGTACAATCCGTGCCCCCACCGTATTAGCAAGTACCACCATAGGGCCCCCCAGTCTACCCTCAGCCTGGCCCAGTCCCTTTTCCATGGGACCTAGTTTCTCCCATGATTGACCCGGGCTATATAGAGAGGTACAAGAGACTAAACCCATTCACTTTTGCAGGAAGATTCTCTTTTGAAGATGCTGAGTACAGTTTGGTAAAGACAGAGAAGGCCTTCAAGACCTTAGGGGTGACTTCTGAGTAGAAGGTCACCCTTGCTACCTACATGCTAGTGCTCCAGAAGCAGACCGCTGGTGGGAAAACAAATAGACTACCTTGCCTGTTCCAGTTACTTGGGAATATTTCCTAGCAGCCTTTCATGCAGAGTACCTCCCAGAGCATCTCCGACATCTAAAGGAGATGGAGTTCGTCCACTTAGTCGAGGGGAACATGACTGTATCAGAATATGCCCGTAAGTTCCTAGAGTTGGGCCAATACTCCCTTGAGACGTTGTTGGATGAGGGCAGGAAGACTAAGAGGTTTCAGTGGGGCCTCTACCCAGAGATCAGGCAGCATTTGTTCGTGCTGGAGCTCAGGACCTATTCTGCCATTCTGGCCAGCACCTACTGTGTCTGTCAACAAGAGGCTCAAGCCGGTGATCCAGGCTCCCTCTCAGGCTCTAGTGGTAGGACGTGGTAAGATCTGTCAATATTGCGGCAGGGATCACGGGGACTGACTTTGCTACAGCTTCAACAACACCTGTCGCATATGTGGTAGTGTCTAACATTATGCGAGAGAGTGCCTAAGGAACCAGAATCAGGACAGACCTCCTTTTTAGGGCAGGGCTTACAACCTCACCTAACAGGATGCCGAAGCCGACCCGGACGTGGTACAGGGTATGTACACTATCTGTAACCATCTTGCTCATGTTTTGATTGACACTGGTGCATCGCATTCATTTGTTTCACCTATTTTTGCATCAAAATTTAATGTATTACCTGATAAACTTGATTCTATATTGTTTGTGTCTATTGTTGGGAGTATGACATTATTGGGAGAAGTTGTCTACAGGGCTTGTGCCGTAGAGATAGCAGATAGGAAACTGAGTGTAGACATAATAGAATTAGATACGGGGGATTTTGATGTAATTTTAGGGATGAATTGGCTAGCGACATATCACACCACCGTAGATTGTTTTAGCAAGAATGTTATATTCAATCCTTCTAATGAGGAGCCATTTACAAATTAATAAAATCATTTAGTACTTATTCCTTGATGACAAGTTTTCTTATTCAACGAGTACTTTAACCTTGTCGTTTTCTCTAACTAGGCAAACCTAAGAAAGAGAATTGTATTCAAGAGATTTCGGTAGTCTGAGACTTTCCCGATGTGTTTTCGGATGAACAACCCGGATTGCCAGTGGACAGGAAAGTTGAGCTCACTATAGATCTACAACCAGGAATCCAACCAATTTCGGTTTCTCCTTACCGCATGAGCCGCGTTGAGATGGAGGAGCTAAAGAAACAGATTATTGAATTGCAGGACAGTGGTTTTATCAGACATAGTGTGTCCCCTTGGGGTACCGAAGTCACTTTTTCCAGAAAGGGAGATGGAACATTGAGACTATGTATTGATTACAGAGAATTGAACAGGGTCACAATCAAGAACAAGTATCCCCATCCCAGGACTGATGACTTCTTTAATCAATTGTAGGGTGCGCAGGTCTTCTCCAAAATAGACCTACGATCAGGTTACCATCAGGTGAAAATAAGGACAGAAAACATCCCCAAGACAGCTTTTCGAACCATGTACGGACACTATGAGTTCCTGGTCATGCCATTTGGGCTAACCAACGTCCAATCCATCTTTATGGATCTAATGAACAAGGTCTTCAAACAATTCTTAGATCAATTTGTCATCGTATTCATTGATGACATCCTAATTTATTCAAAAAGCAGAGAGGAACATGTTCACCATGTAGCTCAGGTTTTGTAGGTTCTCAGAGGAAAGAAGCTATATGCAAAGTTAAGTAAGTATGAATTTTGGCTAAAGCAGACCACATTCCTGGGACAAATCATATCAAAGTATGGAGTATCAGTGAACCATGAAAAGGTTGAAGCAGTGCTCGGTTGGGAAAAATTGATATCAGTTAAAGAAATCCGTAGCTTTCTAGGAATGGCGGGCTATTACCACAGGTTTGTTGAAGGATTTTCTAGTTTAGCTGCTCCCCTAACTCGACTCACAAAGAAAAATGCCAAGTTTGAGAGGAATGATGACTGTGAAAGAAGTTTTTTAAAACTAAAGAAGCGGCTGATACTGCACCTGTGCTAGCCTTACCGAGTGGATCGGGGGGATATATAATTTACAGTGATGCCTCCTATCTAGGCCTGGGTTGTGTTCTAATGCAGTATGGGAAGGTCATAGCCTATGGGTTCAGACAGTTAAAGAGTCATGAGAAAAATTATCCCACCCATGATTTAAAGCTTGCTGCAATCATACATGCCCTGAAGACTTGGCGCCATTATTTATATGGAGAGACCTTTCAGATGTATACCGATCACAAGAGTTTGAAACACATATTCACTCAAAAAAATCTCAACATGCGTCAGAGAATGTGGATAGAACTTCTTAAGGACTATGATTGTGATATCTTGTACCATTCGGGTAAGGGCAACGTGGTAGCCGATACACTCAGCAGAAAAAGTACAGGTATATTAGCCCATTTGATGGTTTCAGAATACAAGCAAATTGAGGCCACACAGCAGGTTCAGCTTCAGCACTTGAGTAGAATCATATGTTTGGGTCATCTGACCGTTCAACCTGAGTTAATCCAGAGAATAAGAGAAACTCAGTCAGCTGATCCCGCCTTAGTAGCCCTCAAGAATGATGCAAACCAGGGAGTTAACTCAGAATTCTGAGTCTCCACCGATGGGTTACTCCGATTCTAAGGTAGGGTGTGTATTCCAGGTTACAGTGAGTTAAAGAGAGACATCATGAGAGATGCTCATAACTTAAAGTATGTCACGTATCCCGGAAGCACTAAAATGACTCAAAATATGCGACTCCAGTTTTGGTAGAACGAGATAAAAAGAGACATAGCTGACTTTGTGTCTAAGTGCTTGGTATATCAGCAAGTCAAGGCAGAGCATCAGCGCCCAGGCGAGTTACTTTAACCATTATCGATCCAGAATAGAAGTGGGAACATATCACTATGGATTTCGTGACAGGGTTACCTAAGGCACACTCAGGACATTATGCCATCTTGGTAATTGTTGACCGGCTTACCAAGTCTTCCCACTTCTTGGCCATCAGGATGACCGATCCCTTGGACAAGTTAGCAAGAATGTATATCTGAAAAATAGTCAAATTGCATAGAGTCTTAGTGACAGTGGTGTCCAACAGGGACCCTAGGTTCACTTCTCGATTTTGGAGTAGCTTTCAGCAAGCCATGGGAACGAAGCTGTCCCTCAGTACTATCTTCAACCCTCAGACTGACAGACAGTCAGAAAAGACAATCCGTACACTTGAGGATATGCTCCGAGCTTGTGTTCTTAACTTCGAGGGCCATTGGGACGACCATCTACCCCTGATAGAGTTCGCCTATAACAACAGCTACCAAGCGAGTATTGGCATGGCTTCGTATGAGGCGTTATATGGGCGCCTATGCAAATTGCCGATTTGTTAGGAAGAAGTGGGTGATAGAAAACTATTCAGCCCAGAACTGGTAGAAGAGACTACATCCAAAATAGTTAAGGTCAAGAAGAAAATTCAGATGGCTCAGAGCAAGCAGAAGAGTTATGCGGACACCCGGAGGAGAGATTTAGAATTTAAGAAAGGCGATCGGGTGTTCATCAAGGTCACTTCCTTCAAGGGAATCAGTAGGTTCGGTAGGAGGAAAAAACTGAACTCCTAATTTATTGGACCATTTGAAGTCTTAGACAAGATTGGTACCACCGCCTACAGACTAGCACTGCCTTCGGAACTTTTTAAAATCCACAATGTGTTTCATGTGTCCATACTATGCAAGTACAACCCGAACCTCTCTCATATCTTGGCCCACAAACCCATTCCACTCCAAGATGATTTATCCTACGAGGAAGTACCAGTCGGCATTGCGGATCGAAAGAGCAAGTTACTCCGCAACCGAAAAATATCTTTTGTAAAGGTCATATGACAGAACCACACACCAATGGAGGCTACATGAGAGCTAGAATCAGACTTTAGAGCCCAGTATCCCCAGCTGTTCGATCGAGAGTATGAGACAAATTTGAGGGACCAAATTTCTTTTAAGGGGGGGAGAGTTGTAACACTCAACATTCATTTTTTTTTTATAAATATAATTTTTTATTAATGGAATTTAATTTAATTTATTTTATTTTAATTTGATTTAATGAAAATAAATAATAATAATAATAATAATAAGGGTTAAAAAATTAGTTAAGGATTTAATTGAAAACAATTTTAGAAAAAATTGGATGAAAATTTGGATTCTGGGAGTATTTTTGAAAGAAAAATTAGAAATCCGGAGTCAAAACACAATTTAAAAAAGTTACACCACGTCATATGTCCAGTCAGCAGTCTTGACCAACCAGGACGCGCCAGGTGGCAGAGGCACTGATGCGGGAGGCCACGCGGGGGGAGCCACATTGGTGATCCGCGTGCGCGCAATCGAACAGCTGAGATCCGTTCCTGCGCGCATGGACGGCCCATATTGAAAATGTGCACGGACAACACAGATTGCATTGTGTACGGACGGCCCAGATTGAATCGCGCACGGACATATGACGCGATGAACGGTCCAGATTCATTCCCTATTTAATCGCGATCGAACGGTCCAGATTAAAAGCGATGGACGGCCCATATCAAAAGCGAATGGGTATAAATAACCACATCCACACCCAAACCCTAACCTTAGCCGCTAGAGCCCCTCGTCGGAGAAGACAACCCAGCTGTCAGGGAGCCGACCACCGCCACCCGCCGCCGCACCGGAACTATTTTCGACCGCCAAATAAGATAAAAATTTCTCCTCTTGCACGAAATTCAATTTTAAACCCACCCATAGCCAAATCAAAGTGAAACAACAGGTCAATTGGCTGAACAATACCGCCGAAGCTCGGCGGCACCACAGCAGTGTGTTTCAAAAAATGTCTTGGATGAGGCCCTTCACGATTCCCGTTCGATGTGATTTTTTCACCGTTGTGATCAAAGTTTTCTTTTCTACAGGTTGACCGAAGCAAAACATCCAACCGCAACATGAACCGAGGAGCCACCGCACCAGAGAGCCCCACCGCCGGTGAGTTTTAGTTTTCTACATTTTTTCAGCCCACCGAGGGCCCTAAGTGTGTTTTCTCACAGGAACCGATGCAAATTTAGCTGAATTCGGTCGAAATGGCTGAAAACAGCCAGCCTGATGTGGATCGCCGCCGAGAGCATCGGTACCATCGTCGAAGCACGGCGGAGCTGCCGTTGCCGAAGCAATGCGGAGCTGCCATCACAGGAGCATGACGGAGCCGCCGTCATGAAATTTTGAATTTGGCAGAGTAGGCCATGGATCTGATTTTTAGGTTATTTGGGACATTTGTAGGTACCATAAACACATTTCAGTTTCCGAAGAAAAATTCAGAGAACCCAGGGACCGCCCGTAGGCGCAGTAACCACTTAGGTTTCGGCATTGAATCAAGTAAGGACTCTTCACCCTATTTCTTATCATAGATGTGAAGTTTGAATAAATAATAATACGATCTTTTGTACAAGTTGGATAAATATGAATGATTAATTACGGATATCTAATGGAGCCCGAAATTGAACATTGTTCTCTGTTGATTTCTATTGATTTTTTTACAGTTTAAAGGCATGATGGTATCTGGTTTAGGGTTTTAAATGCATGTATTACTGTCTTACTTTACTACTATATAATTTTGGGATTTAATATATGATTGTATTATCGGGTGCATGTTCATTGTTTATGTAATTGTGTTTAATTTGGTAATAGAGATTAAGGAGAAACAGGAAAGGGATATGATCTAATAAACAGATAAGGTGACAACCTTACTAGATATCCTAGGGGATGGTGGATGGATCGGGTTCATAAAGAACCCTACCGTGAAGGTTGTCTCATACCGGACGTGGTATGGAGACTTGGTTATTCGGTACTCATACCGAACCGAGTATGGGAACAGCCCGCTTCACCCTCATACCGAACGGGGTATTGAACTTTAATATCTTGGTGCTCATACCGGACGGGGTATGGGGACGGCCCTGGAATTAAGATTGTTAAGGAAAATTGTTCACGTGTAGCGGGGACACCCCTATGGATCCTCATGGATACTAGTAGGCTGGTGAAACGAGAAACAGTGATAATTAGTTATTGATAATAAATATGAATTTATGATATGTTCTATGTTACTGATTGTGCATGAAGTTATGATCTGTATGATGTTATTATCTTTATATGTTGTTTTCACATATTCCCCAATGGTAAGTAAAAGGGTAAATGGTTTTACTTTTCATGAATGTATTGGTTTAAAATTTATGCTCCACTGGTTATTTTTTATTTTCTACCAACCTTTACTTCTGTGCCGGCGATATAGTGTGATGTTCTTACTGGGTTAGTGTAACTCACCCCTTATTTAACCATTTCAGATCAGGAGGACCTGGTTCCCGAGCCTGATCCACAAGAAAGCTGCAAGTAGATGCTAGATACTTTATAGTTTCCTTTGTTTTAATCATTTCTCGTGTTTCTTTCATATAATTTATTCTGTGATATTTATTTAGTACTTTTAAGTTATTGTGTAAGGGATGTAAACTTTAACTTTTTATTTTGCTTCCGCACTTAAATTAGTATATATTTCCTTTTGGATTTCCGGAGTCGTTATATTATAAGCGCGTTTCAGTTTCCGAAAAAAAAAATTTAGGGAACTCAGGGACTGCCTGTAGGCAATAAACCGTTTAGCTCTTCGGCGTTAAATCGAGTAAGGGTCCCTCATCCTATTCTCTATCATAGAATTGAAGTCTAAATAAATAATAATATGGTATTTTGTGCGATTTTAGTAAACATGCATAATTAATTACTGATTGCTAATGGAGCTCAAACCAAAAATTATTCTTTGTTAATCTTTGTTGATGTATTTTACGGTTTAAAAGTATGATAGTGTCTTATCAATTTATTTTATGGTTTGAATGCATGAATTGCTGTCTTACGTGACTACTGTTTGATTTGGGATTTGAGACATGATTGCATTACCTGATGCCTGTTTATTTACTTATGTGATTACGTTTGATTTGGAAATGGAGACTAAAGAAAAATGAAAAAGTGGTGTGATTAAATAAGCAGATGGAACGACAGCCTTACTAGATATCATGAGAGATGGTGGACGGATCGGGTACATAGGAAACCCTACTGTGAACGTTGTTTCATACCGAACGGGGTATGGAGACTGAATAATTTGGCGTTTATACCGGACGGGGTATGGGGATGGCCTGCTTCACCCTCATATCGGACGGGGTATGAGGACGGCCCTGTAATTAAGATTGTTAAAGAAAATAGTTCACGTGTAGCGCAGACATCCCTATGAACCCCCATGGATACTAGTAGGCTGGTGAAAAGAGAAACAGTTATGGTTTGGTTTATTGTTAATGGATATGGAATTATAATATGTTCTATGTTACTGATTGTTCATGAAGTTATGATATGTATGGTATTATTGTCTTTATAGGTTGTTTTTATAAATTCCACTATGGTAAGTGAACGGCAAATGGTTTTATTTTTAATAAATGTATTGGTTTAAATTTAATGTTTCATCAGTGGTTTTCAATTTTATACCAACCTTTGTTTCTGTGCCGGTAATATAGTGTGATATCCTTACTAGGCTAGTATAGCTCAGCCTTCATTTAACCATTTCAGATCAAGAGAACCATGTTCTAAAGCCTAATCCGCAAGAAGATTTCGAGTAGATGCTAGATATTTTCTATTTTCTATTTGTTTCCTTATTTCTCGTGTTTCTTTCAAAGAATTAATTTCATAATGTTGTTCAGTACTTTTAAGTTATTATGTAAGGAATGTAAATCTTAACATTTTATTTCGTTTCCGCACTTAAGTTATTATATATTTCCTTTTGGATTTTCGGGGTCATTACAAAAAATATCATAAACTAAATTATAACAAGTGTCAAATTTAAAAATTATTTTTGTAATTTGACCAAAAGACTAAAGAGTTTTTTATGTGTTAATAGATAAATGATCATATAGATTTCATCTTTAGGCTACTATGATTTCGATAAGATTTTAATGATACAGATTATTTACTTGATGTTATAAAGGCAGTACCATGAAATTAAAAATCTTTATTTTATGATACCATATTTATATGTTTGTTCATGTATTTTAATGCCCATAGTCCCTTTATGGCTTATAATAAGTTATTTGTGTTAATCAATTTTACTTAAAGGTGATCACCAAGTGCACACACTCTCATAATGGTTAAGATAATAAGGCATGTGCAAATTATTTAATTTGTGCTATAAGGTGGGTACCTCACATCTTTCGCTCTTGTATCATTTTGACTCAGATTTTTATTTTAGATCAGTTAACGATAATAATGTAAGAATTTCACTTCCAGTATTATCACTAGCAACTATCTTCTATTTTTCACTATTATTTTATATTTTTTAGAGTGCATATGTTTTACTATCACGATACCAACCCAAAGTGAACCACAAATATTAGATTTTTGTGATGTTATAATTAAAAAACTTGTAAGGACATGTAAATTAGGTCTTCGATTTTTATAATCTCTATATGATAATAGTTTCTTCAAAGAGTTATACAAATTTTATCATTGTAGAATTATTTTACAATTATTCATATTAAGGAATAACATATAGTATATCTCTTTCTATCATCCAAAAATTTATATTATTTTGTATTCAGGGAAGTGTATATTACTAATAATAGATTGCTAACAATTTTTCTAATATATATCAAGATTTATTATTTGGATCCTGAAATATATTAAAAATGTCTAAAAGAATTAAAACCTCTTTAAGTATCAATTATGATGCTTAATGAGAAAGACAATTGCATTTAGTGGCACAAGGGGCATGCCATTTTCACTAACATCTCCTTTATATGACACTACTTTTCAATTAATGTACTCCGTCCATCCTCTGTAATATGCTTAAGAAGAATGGTATATATCATATTAAAAAAGACTCTAATATTTTTATTCCAATGTGACTTCTCAATATTTTCTCGAGACTTCAAAATAATTTCATTTTTGTATTATTTTTTGGTTTAATTTAGTTTATGTTCTAATTATGCGCCAAATTAGTTCATATACTTTCTAAAAATGTCCAAATTAATCCATTTCATTAGTGCATACTGATCTTGTTAATGTTTGACACATATTACCATATTTGACACGTTGCATAATTTAATTAGATATTTTCACATTAGATGTCATGTGATATGTGATGTGTAAAAATATAAATTAATTGAACTAGTTTAAACTAGTCCAAAAATAAAAAGAAATAAAATGAAGCACCTCTCTTTTTATACTTCTTCATTTACTTCGGCTTCCTTTTCTTCTTTCTCATCTTTATCTTATCACAATGTGGGTAAGCAATACCATAACTCAGAAGAAATAAAATTTATGTCCAAAAGGAATGAGGGTTACCATTAATCCTTTCACGGTGAAATTAGACAACAGATCACTTATTGATCTTTATTTAAACAAAATCTAGGTTCAAGAATAATATCAGACGGGAGAGGTTGAGGCACCTGTTTGACACGACATTAATGTTAATTTAGGGTAATAAAATTATCATAAGACACAAGAAAAAAAAAAAGAAAACTATAAATGACATAACAACCAAGGATTGGCAAAACATGGTGGAATATAAATCCTAGAAAAGGTTCCCAAGTATTTATTGTAAAAAAAGGAACGTTCTTTTCAAAAAAAAAAAATCAAACATTTTCTTTTTTGGCCTCTTATTTCTTTAAGGCACTTCTATTCTTTAGGTTCTAGAAATTATCAAGATTCTTCATTTTTATACCTACAGTAAACAAACTCCTGATTCAATAACCCAATGCAACCAAAACATACATTTTATTATATTAAAAATGTCATTAAGTCGATATAAAAGAAACCTAAAAATAACATTAATGGATTTCAGGCAAAAAAATAGATTAGATGTGAAGAAAATATGTTTCTAGAGGTTCCTATAACCCTCAAAATAGTGTTCCAATTTTCTCTTGGCAAAGGTCAATAGAATCTATCAAGCACCCTTTTAAAATGTTTCACATTGTCCAAGAAAAATTTAGGGAAAGGTACAACCAATTTTTTTCTACTGAGGAGAACTAATAACCATTAAACTATGCATATATAACTAGAACTTCCATGTTCAAACGATATTTACAAAAATGGAGCTCAATAATTAGATTCGAAGAAACTTAACGCCCTAACCTCCTTTCCCATTTTCCAAGTCATGGCAATATTTGAAATACCAAAAAAAGGCAACAATATGAGTAATTATTGAATAGAAAAGATAAATGGATAAAACCATAAGGGAAATAATTTTTTTTAACGTTTCCAAATATTTAGGCTACATTTGAATTAGAATGATTATCCGAGATCCCAAAAAAAAAAATAGTAAAGACCAATCCTTTTAGCAAAATTGTCCAGTACAAACTTTTTTAAGTGAATGTGAGTTACAAAGGGTGTTTTTGATTTTTAAGGGGGAATTGAATTGCAAAAAAGTTTAAACCATTTTACCATGAACTGCAATTGAAATGGACATTCCTTTGATTTAACATCTTCTTTCTTTAAATCAATAGAGTCCCCATCATTATGACATGGATGCAAACTCACATAACATTCAAATATTATTAAAATAGTAATTTGTTGACATTAGCATTCATATCCTTAAATAATGGCCAATATAATCTTACAAAGAAAAGAGCTTGTGATATAAAAAAACTAAAATCGTTGTTTTAAATCAAACATAAAATTTCTTAGATTTATAAGAAAAGTTAATTAGTTATCTTTGTTATGAACTCATTCCACTTCATCGAGCTTGACCTATATTATGGCATACAATGAAGATGCTTCGATTTTTATGGGTAGCACTGCTCGTTGGTGTTTAATCAACTTTGTGTAGGTTTGTATATGGGTTTATCTTGCATAAATGATTATTAATTTAATTAGTTCCATTTAAAATTGATTAGTTAAATTTAACATATATTGGGCTCTTAATGAACCAAATTAAGTGTAAGATTTTTTATGTGCAGAGATCAAAAGTATTATTTCTGATTTAAGATTGATCAAATTATAAATAATGAAAATTTAAAGATATAAATATGTAGTTATGGTCACCAAATCATATGTAGGGCTTTTCTATTATGTTATCTCGTCACCAGAAATAGTAAAAGTGTGACAACTCTAAAAGACTACATGTTGATTTGGATGATCTACTACACGATATACAGATTTTGTCTGTTATAAATTCAGGTATACTTCCATTTTAGATATAATTTCTTTTATTTAATATGAGTATGGTAATTTAGATTTAGATCTAATTTTATAAAATCTCTGCAAGTGATATAAGAGTCATCTCATATTAAATCTTTGAAATTTATACGGTAAATTTTTGGATTTAAGATTTTGAAAATATATGTGATTTTTATTTGGATTTTCAGATTATTTTTAAATAAAATAAAACAAAATTTTTAGATTTTGGGATTTAGGTCGCACGATCACGTGACCTTTTCATTACACAATCACATGGCCTCATAGCCGTTAGGCGGCATGGCCTCATAACCGATCAACTTCAGTAAGCTGACATGTTGTGGCTGTCAGCAAAAGGAATAAAAGTGGTGGGTAAAAGTCGCTGCATAAAAAAGAAAAGAAAAAGGTTAATTGGTGACCAAAAAACCCCCCGCGAGGCGACTATGCCAGCAATGAAGTTGTGGTTGTCTGGCCGCAGCATTAAGCATGCACCAATGTAGTAGGCGGTCGCTCGATTGCTTTCAGAAGAAGACCAAAAGAAGGAAAAAATAATTTAGGGGTTCTTTTTTTGGATTTAAGCTTCGGGTCGTGGGCCCAATTGAGCAGTGCAATTTTTGGGCTATGGGCTGCGATCCAGGCCAAATAAGAAACAAAGAAGAAAGAAAATGAAAAGAAAAGAAAAAATGAGGGGAGGCCCGCATTTACGTGGGCCCAATGGCCATATGGATTGGGGCTAGGCCCAACTCAGTTCTGAACCTGACCTAGTCAACAACTCGGTCAATGACTCGATCAACCTGGCATGGCTCGGTTAACGATTTGGTCTGGCCCAATCAATATTGACAGGTCAAAGATCAACGGTTAACAGTTAAATCATTGAATAGACAAAAGAAATTACAATTAATTTTTATTTTTAAGGATATTTTAGATATTTTGAATGATATTTTGAATATTTTTCTTCCTTATACAGAACAAATTTAGTATAATTTTAAATTTAAATATTGATTAATGTGTATATATTTTGAAATGAACCTATTTACACAACATGTCATCAAAGTAACATCTCTTGTGTTAAGTTGATTTATTTTAAAATATAAATAGTCGTATGAGTGTTATTTATGTAAATGTTAATCGGCTTAGAGGAAGATTAATATTTAACATGATTGCATTCCTATTTGTGGTAATAAATGCGTGACAGTTATTTGAGTTTGTATGTGAACTATAAATCGGCCCAAAGAAAAATTTATTATTTAGTATGTTCTTACAGTCAAAATTTATTTATTATGTCAAGATATCACTTATAAGTTAATATTTTGTTCAAAGATAGAGTGTTAATGGAGTGTTGAGTATCTTAAGATGTGATTTACCTTTATTTAAATTCATTGTTATTGTTTATACTTTAAATACTTATGTGAGTTTTTGTTTATTCTCTATTCACTTCCTGGTTCTACTGTAAATATCTCCGCAAATGTTAATTCCATTCCAATGTTAAATGATACAAACTTCAAGGCATGAAAAGAGAATGTTCTCATTATTTTCGGAGTAATGGATTTAGACCTTACTTTACGGGTGAATCAACCCGATCCGCTTACTATTGAAAGTACCTCTGATGGTAAGAAGGAGTCTGACAAGTGAAAACGATTGAACAGTATAAGTTTGATGATTATAAAATGTGTTAAATCATAAACCTTTTAGGGCACTATATCCAATCAGATAACTATGGCTAGGAGTTTTTTTGGGAACCTTAAGAAATTTTTTACCAATAATGAGAAGGCTGAAACTAGTACACTCTTAACAAACCTTGTTTTCATGAGATACAAAGAGAAATGAAACGTAAAGAAATATATTATAGAAATGTTTCATACTACTTCCAAACTCAAGGCACTTACACTAGACTTATCAAAAGAATTACTAGTACACTTGGTTTTGATATCTCTTCTGCCACAGTTTTGTTAGTTTAAGGTGAGTTAAACTATCAGAAGAACTCTTAGTCCCTTAATGAGTTCATCTCTTAATGTGTTTAGAAGGAGGAAAGGCTGAAGCATGAAAATATAAAAAGTGTTCATTTAGCCACAGTCTCAAAGGACAAAAATACTAATAAGAAGAAAAAGGGCAATAGTATTGCAGTTCAATCACTACAAAAGAAATAATAAACAAAACAAAATGTAAATTTTTGTTTCTTCTATTAAGCTGTAGGTCATCAGAAGAAGCAATGCACCAACTATCACACATGGTGTGCAAAAAAATGTACGTTTCTTAACTTTATTTATTATGAGATTAATTTAACTCAGGTACCTAAACACACTTAGTGGATAAATTCTTGTGCAATAACTCACATTAGTATATCTATGCAGGGTTACCTTAGTTACCAAAATCCAAGTGAATATGCCATATTCATTTATGTTGGTGACGATAAATTAGTTGAAGTTGAGGCAATTGACACATTTAGATTATTGTTAAGAACTTGTTATTATTAGGATTTAAATTAGACTTATGTTGTACTGTTATTTAGATAGATTTTATTTCTATTTTTGTTTTGGAAAAATTTGGTTATTTTTATTCTTTTATAAATAGATAATTTAGTCTTTTTCATGATTCAAAGTTGGTTGGTACTGGTTCTTTATTAGGTCACGATAATCTTTATTTGCTTGATATAATTACTTCTTTTAATAAATCTTTACATGTGAATATATGAGATATAAAATAAAAATTGACCAGTGAGAATTCTGCCTCATTATGGCACAAACAATTAGGTCATATCTCTAATAGGAGAATTCAGATACTTGTGTCGGATGGAATTCATAATAACCTTGACTTTGTAGATTTTATCATGGGTGTTACTTACATCAAGGGGAAATAGGCTAACATCAGGAGATTGGGTGCCAACAGGGTTATGGATGTATTAGAGCTTATATATACGGACATTTGTGGACCATTCTCTATGGCTTCTTAGAATGGTCGACAATTCTTCATAACGTTCATAGATAACTATTCTACACATGACTACTTTTATCTCATCCATGAAAAATCATAGTCACTTGATGTATTTAAGAATTTTAAAGCTAAAATTGAGAACCAACTCTACAAAAGAATTAAAGTTGTCATATATGATTATGGTCGTGAATATTATGTCAGATATGATGGATCAAGTGAATAACGTCCAGATCTGTTTGCTAAATTCTTAGAGAAATGTTGTATTGTCCCATAGTACGCCGTCAAACATGAATAATGTTGTTGAAATGCAAAATAAAATGCTTAAGGATATGGTGAAGAGTATGATTAGTCATTCAACCTTATCTTAATATCTCTAGAGAAAATCATTAAAAACTGTAACATATATACTCAATAAAGCTATAACTAAAGCAACTGCAAAGAAATCTTATGAGATTTAAACGTGTAAGAAGCCTAGTTTAAAACATTTACACATTTGAAGATGTCCAGCTGAAGTTATGCCTTATAGGCCAAATGAAAGGAAAATGGATTCAAGAATTGTTAGTTGTTATTTTGTTAGTTATTTTAAATGATCCAAGGATTACAAGTTTTACAATCCCACGATTAAATCCATTTTTGAGACAAAAATGTCAAATTCTTTGAAAATGTTAAGTTTTGGGGGGGGGGGGGGGATAGAGAATTCAGAACCTTATCTTTGAAGAAGAATATATTGATATTCTCTCAGTTACTATTGACAATATTCAGGATCAAATTCTTATATTTGACATTATTCAAGAAATAATTCAAAATTAGACAATGTCATAATACATTCTATGCATGCTCAAGAAGTTATTTCAGAATAGCAAACCCTATAAGCTCAAGAACCAATTCCATTAAGAAGATCCACTAGAGAGAGGAGAAGTATAATTCTAGATGATTATATTATATTTTTCTAAGAGTATGAAGTTGACATCGGAATGATAGAAGATAATCCAATCAACTTCCATCAAGTCATGGAAAACTTTAACTCTCAAAAGTGGATTAATATCATGAATGAAGAGATCAAGTACATAAAGGGCAATAACGTATGCATATTATCGCATTGCTTGAATATACGAAATTCATTAGTTGCAAATGAATATTTAAGACCGATAGGGATTTGAAATGTGATATGGAGAGGTACAAGACCTGTATTCTTGTTAAAGTCTTTACATAGAAAGAATGCATCGATTATAAAGAGTTTTCTCTCTGATTTCATCGAAAGACTCTTTCAAAATTATAATGGCTTTAGTGGTGCATTTTGATCTTAAGTTCATTATATGGATGTTAAGATAGTATTTCTTAATAGTGACATTGATGAGGCAATTTTTATAGTGCAACTAGAAAATTTTATATCGGGCGATGTGAAGTAAATGATTTACAAACTATAGAAATCTATCAATGGACTTAAGCAGACTTTCCTTCAATTGTGTCATAAATTCTATCAAGTTATCATCTTGTTTGATTTTGAGATAAATATAGTGGATGATTGTGTATACCATAAGTTTAGTGGGAGTAAATGTATTTTTCTACTTTTATATGTTGATGACATATTGTTTGCTAGTAACGATATAGGCTTATTGTATTAAACCAAAAAAATTTTGATAAAAAATTTGAAATGAAAAATCTTAGGGATGCCTCTTTTGTCTTAGGGATCCATATATATTGGGATCATTATCGGGATATTATTAAATTATCGTAAAAGATGTATATCAGAAAAGTTCTTAAGAGATTTAACATGCAGGATTATAAACCAGGTGACACTTATGTATCTAAAGGAGATATGTTTACTCTAAATTAATCCCCAAGAACGACTTTGAGACTTAGGAAATACAAAAGATTCTTTATTCTTCAGTTGTAAGGACTCTTATGTTTGTGCAAGGTTGTATGCGTCCAGATATTGTGTACACTATTGGGATATTAAAGAGATATCTGAGTAATCTAAGTATAGATCATTAGAAAGTAGTCAAACGTGTCATGTGATATCTATAGAGAACAAATGACTGTATGCTCATATACATGAGGTCAGATCAATTGGAGATCATAGATTATTCTCATTTTGATTTTTTCAGATGCCAAGATAGTAAAAAATCCACATCAAACTAGATCTACTTGTTTGCTATGGGAGCTGTTTCTTAAAAGAGTATTAAGCAAACACTCAAAGTCTCTTTCACCGTAGCAGCATAGTTCATAGCTTATTATGAGATATCTAATCATAGAATACGACTGCGAAATTTTGTCATTAAGTTGCACATTATAGATAGAATTAAAATACCACTAAAGATATTTCGTGATACTAAGTTTGTAATTATGTATTATAATAACAATAGAAGCTCAACAAAGTCAAATTATATAGACATCAAGTTTCTAATTGTTTAATAAAAAGTTTAAAGTAAACATATATCAATAGAGCACATTGAGACGAACTCCATGGTTGCGAATCTACTCACTAAGGTATTACCACCCAAGGTCTTTCATGAGCATATTGTTCATATGGGTGTTGTATCTCTTGATTTTGTATAGTTTCAATGGAATTTTTGTACTATAGTTATTTTTATGATATAGACATGTCTTGAGTTTTGTATTATGGATATAGTTTATATATTTAGTAATTAATTTCAGTTATAGTGGTTTGGTTTATATTTTATCTTTAAATTTGCTTAAAGTTTATCTTACTAAAGTTAAGAAAGGACCAGTTAGAAATAAACATGCTCATATCACATATCATGTAATTTTCATGTTGTACATTTATCCCTGATCCATGTCATTCGGTCATATTGATATACGTGACTCTTGAAAGGTTTAGCTACAACAATTGTAGCAAAGACCGTTTAGTCCTATGTTGATATGATTGATAGACCAGATTGTTTAGAGATACATTCAGGTATTGATGGCAAAATTCTGGGTATTCATAAAGTTGTTAATGCACAATTATAAGGTGATACATATAGTCCAAGTGAGAGATTATTAGATTTTAATCAACCGTATATGGGCTTGTATATGAGTTTATTGTGCATAAATAGCTATTAATTTAATTGGGTCTATTTAAGAGTGATCTGTTAACATTAAACAGATATTGAGCTTTAATATATCAAATAAAATGTGAGTAATTTTATGTGCAGAGATAAAAAATATTATTTTTGATTTTATGATTGGTCAAATTAGAAATACTAAAAATTTAAGGATATAAATAGACGATTATAGTCCCCAAATCATACGTAGGACTTCTTATTATGTTATTCTGTCACCAAAAATAGAGAAAGCTTGACAACTCTAAAAGACTACGTATTGATTTGAAAAATGTATCGCGGAATATACAGATTTCTTTCACTGTGGATTCAGGATGTTTCCGTTTCAAATCTAATCTTTTTTATTTAATATGAGCGTGGTAATTTAGATTCATATATAATTTTATGAGATCCCTACACTACTTCCATGCCATAGATAAGAGAATAAGTAATTGCTCCTTTTAAAGTCCTTATAGAGGTACAACATGCATGCAAGGCAAAGAGAAACATCTCATGCCAATTTTTGTATGTTTGGGTCCTATTTGTCAAAATTTTATTGATGTTCTTATTTATTACTTCATAGCTCCATTCATCTTTGGCATTTACAGGGAAACATTATAATGTTAAACTTGAAATTCCTTGCATACCTCTTTAATCAAGTCATTATTTAAATTCCTAGCATTGACGGTTGTAATCTTCTTTTGTAATCCATACTTGTAAATAAACTCTTTATTAATGAAGCATGTTACCACCTTCTTAGTTATATTGGCATATGATGTAGCTTTGACCCACTTTATAAATAATTAATTGCTAAAAAGATGGAACTCTATGACCGTTTGATGTTGTTGAAAAACATTTGTGCAATAACAAAATGAAAAAAAAAAAAATAGTTAAATAGAGGACACGCTAAATTAGTTCATGCATAATTACGAGATGTATTCTCATATAGTCAGATATGAACCAAAAAATCACCACATCCATAACCAAGTGAAGCAACGTAAAATAAAGAGATATACAAGAAAAAAACAATATAGATAATTTTATATGGATTACTTAGAATATAATCAAAGTCTTATTAGATATATATTTTTTCTTAAGGTAAAAAAGACTCAAAACTATGTTTTTGGTTTATTGAATTTTTCTTTGTGGCCTAAATTTGTCTCAATGCTAAAAATATTTAAGAATGCCCTATGATCAACTAGAAAAATCAAGCTTTTCTTATGAATTGTATAAAGTTTTGGAAATAAATATAATTCCAACTTAATTACTAAAAAATCGTGTTTAATTGGCTTTCCTTTTGGTTACAGATCATAGTTGATGAGATGGTGTAATTAACAATTGGAGCCAGCTGTAACGGCCCCGGAAAATATTAAAAAGAAATGAGTATTTAAATATATCGAATGCGGAAGCGAGATCAAAATTTCAGTTAACATCCCTTACACGAAAAACCAAAAACGTACTTAAAATATAAAAGGTTAAACTAACTAAGAAAGAAAACTCGAAAATAAACTATGCGTATGACTACAGAGTCTCTAGGCATCCCCTTCGTCGTCCTCCTGCGGAACGGGCTCGGGAACCATGTCTTCCTGATCTGAAATGGTTAATTAAGGAGTGAGCTACACTAGCCCAGTAAGAACATCACGATATCTCACCGTCACGGAGATAAAGGTGGGTAGAAAAACACAAAAAGACCAATGGAGCATAATTTACAACAAACTCGTTTATTAACATGAAAACCTTTACCATCCACTTACCTCGGTGGAATTTATGAAAACAATATAAGAAAAATAATAACATTATCACAATCATGGAATAATATAAGCTGTAAAACATAGCACTTATCACGCCTTTTATAATTCAATTATTGTACAACATATCTTTTTCTCATTTACCAGCCTACTAGTATCCGTGGGGGTCCCTAGGGGTCCCGCTACCCGTTAACCTTTAACATTCATAATCAGTTTCCAGGGCCGTCCCCATACCCCGTCCGGTATGGGCGCCAAAACCATAAACCTCAATACCCCGTCCGGTATGAGGGTGAAACGGGCCGTCCCCATACCCCGTCCGGTATGGGCGCCAAAACCATAAGATCTCCATACCCCGTCCGGCATGTGAGACCACAATCCCGGTAGGGTTCCCTACGGACCCGGTCCGTCCACCATCTCCCAGGATATCTAGTCAGGCTGACCCCATCATACAATTATCAGTCTATACAATGTTTCATTTCCCTTTTTCCTCAATAAGCATCATCAATTCACATTTAAACAAGCAAATCGTAATTCATGCCGAACAGACAACATACAGTATCAGTTCTTCAGTCATTCAACCCATAATTAATAAAACAGTAATATATGCATTCGAAACTATAAAATGAACACATCAAACCCCATAATGCATTTAAAGCTGTAAAACAGTGTAAAACAGGCCAAATAACAGTAAATCATCAATCACACTAGACTCGGGCTCCATTAGCAACCTTAAGCAATTTCACACATGCGTTAATTCAAGAAATACCGTTTTATCATTTTGAACTTTAATACCGTGATAGGAAATAGGGTGAGGGGTCCTTACTTGTTTTCGGGATCCGAATACGATTCACAGTGCGCCTGCAGGCCGTCCCTAATTTTCCCTGAATTTTTCCCGGGGAACTGAAACACACTAACAGTACCTGCACGTGTTCCAAAAAAATCCAAATTAGGCCCAGGGCCCCTTTCGGACCAAATCGCAACTCCGGCACGGCGGCTCCGCCGTGCTCCGGCGACGGCACCGCCGCTGGCGGCGGCGAGTCGCCTCGGGTTGGCTGTTTTCGGCCGTTTTCGGCCGAATTCGGCCACACTCGCATTGGTCCTTGTCAGAAAACAACCCTAGGGCCCTCGGGGGGCCAAAAAATCACGGAAAAACGGAGCTTACCGGCGGCGGCGCTCTCGGGTGCAGCGGCTCTCCGGCGAGGTTCGTGTTTTGGTGATTCGGCTCCGGTCAACCTGTAGAGAAAAGAATGGTGATCACGGTGATATAAAAATTGCATCGAACGGAGGCCGGGAAGGGCCTCGTCGGAGGCAAAAACCGAGAGGGGGCGCGGCGGCGCCGCTGGGCTTCGGCCGCGTATTCCGGCCGTTTGGCCGGGATTTCGGCCTCGATTTGGCCATAGGAGGAATCAGCGGGGAAAAACGAGTCGGGGGTATGAAATTTACCTCGATCGGCGGTCGGAAATTTCCCCGGTGCGGCGGCGAGTGGCGGCGGGTGGCGGCGGTCGGCCTCTGGTTCGTCTTCTCCGGCGAGCGGCTGGCGGCTAGGGTTTTTGGTCTGGTGTGGGGGTTCTATTTATAACCCCTTGCCTTTTGATCGCAGCCGTTCATTTCGTTTTAATCTGGGCCGTTCGTTTTTGATTGAATCTGGGCCGTCCGTGCGTTTGAATCTGGGCCGTCCGATCGCGCGATTGATCTGGGCCGTCGGATCGCACCCACGTGGATCGCCAACGTGGCTCCTTTCGGAGTGACGCAATCTTGCCACGTGGCAGGCCCTGGTTGGCCGGGACTGCTGACCGGGCCTGCTGACGTGGCCCCCCCCTTTTTTTTTTTTTTTTTTCCTCCTTTCCGGGTGCTACACCAGCGGACTATATAGAGGGAGAATGAAAGTTGTTCCTTTAGGGGGATAGCTTTGTTGATGGTCGTTAACTCCAGTTGCAGTAACAAAGGATGAAGCTGAAAAAGAAGCTAATGTTACTTCCTCATTTGTCTCGTGTCTTCCATTTACTTTTGTATATTCTAATCTTGTTTTTGGTTGAAATTGGAGGAAGAAAATAACAAGAAGAAAGGGAGGCTCGAGGGGCTCAAAGAGAATTATGTGAATTTTAATCTAATGTGGCATTATCGTGATATGACACGTCATTGATTGTGTGTCATGATTTTGATAAGTCACCTAACTCGTATCCTAGATTTAACAACAACCAAATAATATGACTATTATTTAGATAGAAAATAATATGATATTTTATCATTTGAAGGTTTTATTCTCATATAAAAAATAGATTATGGATCATGCCAAAAGAAAATTAGCAAGGTGTTATTTATATAATTACAATTATTATAACAAAAATGTAATTTATACAACTGCAATGATTTAGATTTTTTTCAAAAAAAAAAATGATTATAATGCATTTTGGCATTTTAAGATGTTATTCTCACATGAAATAGATTGTAGATCATGCAAGGAGAAAATTAGGTAGTATTATTTATATGATTACAATTATTATAAACATAATGTAATTATTACCCATTAGATAACATGTTGGGAGGAATCATAATTTCTAATTAGGCGGTTAAATATTTTTAATTTCTTTTAAATTAATTTGTCTCATCATATGATTGGTCAGGTTGGAAAGGAACCTTGCCAAAATTACGCCTCAACAAGTCACGTTGTTTAGAGATTTTGCTAACTGAAACTGCCATTTTTTTTTTTAATAATTTTTCTTTTTCTTTAATTTATAAAAACACTTTTTGATTTAATATTTAATTAATATATTATTTTTGAAAAATATATGTATGATGTTGGATTTTATTAAATAAAAATTGCAAAGAATATATATGCATGATGTTGGATTTTAATAAGTTCCATCATGTGGTCGGTTGCAGCCCTCTGGAATAAAAATCTCTTATTTGATTAGAGTTTTGTTTCCTATTCTGGAATAAGTCAAAGCGTCGAGAATAATTTGCCGGTTCATGATGGGAGTTTTGTTTCCTATATTATAAAATAATCATCTAAAGTAACAATAATATTATAACAACAATAGAGCTTGTGTGCGAACATCGATTATGCTAATAAAATTAATGTAATTTTAATGGAATACCGATTTAATCGTTATTTGATTATGTTAATGTAAAAATTAAAAAATATTTTACTAATTAAAATTTTTATATAAACTAAACAACTAGAATAGATTAAAACAAATAGTTCAAATTTAACCAAACCATAAATTATTTGATTTTATAACGGCCCGAAACTTAAAAGTAAATAAATTATAAATTGAATGCGGAAGCAAAATAATAGAGTTAGGTTTACAGTTCTTACACAATAATTTAGAATACCCAATTGGACTACGAGAATGACTATTCTAACAAAACAAACGAAAAATCAAGAAACAAATGAAATATAAATAATTAGGTATCCTAAGACGACCTTCATTAGTTTTCGAAGAGAGTTCGGGTGGTGAACTATTCACAACCCACTTATTGATTGGGATTTGGATCTTGATTCTCTTTATCTAAAATGATTAATAAAAGGGTAAGCTACACTACCCCAGTAAGAATATCACACTACTTTCTGATACAGAAATGAAGGTTGGTAAAAATCATAAAAACAACTAATGGAGCTCTTAAATTAAGTAAATTCATTTATTATAAATAAAATTATTTATTACATACTTATCGTAGCGAGATTTTCAAAACCGACCTATAAAAACAATAACATAAATAACATCATAATCTCATATTCAATTAGCCAGAACCACAGCTTTCTCTTTTTATTTGCTTATTAATATCTTCGGGGGTCTATAGGGATGTCCCACTACATGTGAATCTATAACAAATTTGTCAACTAACCAGCCGTCCTCATATCCCGTCTGATATGAGTGCCAAAAGTATCATCCCTCAATACTCCGTCCGGCATGAGGGTGAATCGGGTTGTCCCATATCTCATCCGGTATGAGAGTAAATCAAGCCGTCCCCATACCCCATTCGGTATGAGTGCCAAATGTATCATCCTTCAATACTCCGTCCGGTATGATGGTGAATCGAGTCATCCTTATACCCCGTCCGGTATGAGCGCCAAAAATACCATTTCTCGATATCTCGTCTGGTATGAGATAATGTTCACGGTAAGATTCTCTATGTACTCGGTCCGTTCACTATCTCTCAGGATATCTAGTAAGGCTATCATTCATACATTCAAACAATCAATTTTCCATTTATATTTAATTTTCAGTTTTATAATTTAACTATAAATCATGTAAGACAAACAATATATGTATCAAGAAAATACAATTAAATCGTCTTATCAATTCCAGTATATTATCATACATTTAAAACTGTAAAATCAAACAATCAGTTAAAACATGACAAACAGTAATAAATAACTAGTTCCGGCTTTATTAGTAACATATAATTAATTATCAAAAAATTCTAAATTTTTCAAAATACCGTATTATTTATAATTAAATTTCAATTCTATAATAGAGAATAAAGTGATGAATTTTTACCCGAATAGTGTCCGAAACACTGAACTTTCTATTGCGCAAACTAGCAGTCCTTGAGTTTTTCAAATTTTTATGCGGAGAGTAAAACACACTTCACGTACCTAGAAATACCCCAAAAAATTCAAAATCAGTGTTAAAAATCTTTTTCGATAAATTTCAGAATTCTGGCATGGCAGCACCGTCGTGCTCTCGGACTGGCCGTTTTCGGCCAGTTTTAGCCAGTTTCAGCTGGTTTTATACCAATCCATGCGAAAAAACACGTTAAAGAGTCTTGGTTAGCCGGAAAAATTCGAAAAATAAAAATTTATCAGCGGCAGAATTTTTCAGTGCGACAACTTCGCCAGCTCACCTTCACAGTTACGCATTTTTCTTCAGTCAACCTGTAGAAAACAGAATGATGAACACAATGGTAGAAAAATTGCACAAAACGAGAAACGAGAATGAGCTCATCGAAGGTGATTTTTACTTTTTTTTTCGCGACGCTGCCGCCGAGCTTTACCCGTAGTTTCCAGTTTATCTGCCGTTTCTTTTGCTCCGATTTGGCCATGGAGGTGTTCAAAATTAAATTTCGAGCGAATAGGAGAATTTTTACCTTTTGTGGGGTCAAAGGTGGCTCCGGCACAGCAGCGAACGGTGGTCGGCTCCCTTCTCCGGTGATTGGTTCTTCTTCTCCAGCAGGGGGCTGGCAGTTAGGGTTTGAGTTTGACGTGAAGTGAGATATTTATACCTGTCTCCCTTAAATCTGGGTATTTCATCGCATTTGATCTCGACCGTTCAACCTCATTTAAAGAGAAAATGAATCTGAACCGTACAATCGCATTTAAAGAGAGAATGAATATGAACTGTTCATCGCGTTTAATCGTGACCGTCCGATTGCGCTTGAGGAATGAATGGATCCAGACCGTTCACGCACACGAGAACACATACGAGCCGTCCGATCGCGAGCATGCAGATTGCCAATGTGGCCTCCCGCATGGCACCGAGTCAACATGTCTTGCCACGCGGCACACTCCGGTTCATCGAAGCTACTGACTGGACGTTCCTACATGGCACAATTTTTTAAAATTATATTTTGACCCCCAGTTTTAAATTTTTCTTTCAAAAATACCCCTCGAACCCAAATTTTCACCTCTTTTTTTCAAAATTATTTTTAATTTCATCTTCTACCTATTTTTCTTAATTTTACATTAAATAAATATTTATAAATTTAAAATTTATATTTATATATATATTTTTTCAATTTTAAAATTAATTCTATGGCCAAATTTTGGGCTCGAGTATTACAGATTTTGTCTTTGGACCGAACATTAATGGACTGAAAAAAGTGAGTCCAATTCGGTCCAACACCCTTAGTGTTCATAACTATTTGAATTAAAATATTTTTTCTGATAATTTTTAAAATATTTAAGTCATTACATGCTGACCAAACACAATCATACAAAATTGATGTGTTCAAAAACGCTTGTCTTCTTCCTCGCTCTGATACTAATTATTAAAAAACAAATCTCAGTTTGCACATAATCACACAAAGTTAAGAATAAAATAAGAAAATGCACATTATTTAACATTGTTCAACAAGTATACTTAGATTCACAGATAAATCGAGAAAAAAAATTTCACTATGATAAAAATTAAGAGTGTATCGTTAATATGATTGTAAATTCATATATTGACAAAATATTATGATTTTTTTCCAAAATATTCTCAAGATTTGCACAAAATATTTCATATAATATATACAAAATATTCTCTGATATATACACAAACTTCTTCATCCTGAATCTCTTTCTCAGCTCTTGAGCCCCTTTCTAAGCAATCTCTTTCCATATTCCCCATGGTACATACATAATATTTTCAGAATCAAATCATATCAACATATTTGAATTAAAATATTTTTTCTTATAATTTTGTAAATAAAAAAATAAAACAAGACTTTTTTTAATTGGGAGTTGGGTTTTTCAAGGCCCATTAAGACAAAAAGATGTGGGCCTATGACCTACGACTATTTAGTAAAGACCTGCTTCACTACGAAGAAGACTTGGCTTTTAATTGGTCAGAGTCAACTCATCAGGTTTAAGAAAAAACGAGACATAATTGAGTGCGGATCCATTGTATCAGTGCATCCATTAATAATTGATAAATAGGAATTGATAGCAAATCATGTTCCTGTCTTAATCGCATTTATTATTATTATTATTATTATTATTATTTCATTTGCTTTTGTTTATTTTAGGTAACGACCTTTTTTATTTCAAGTAAATTATTAAATTTATTATTTGAATTATAAATTATATTTGTAATCTAATTTTTTTAGTTAACTAATAAATTTGTTTCAAAAAATGATTATTTAATAAACTTTGCTTATAAATATAAAATTTTATGTTCAAGACTAAGAATTTAAAAATTTTAAACAAATAGTTACTACATATTTATTCTACTCTTGTATGGTGTTACCATTTGTATAATTTATATAAAATAAATAAATTATTCTTATTAAGTTTATTAAATTTAATATTTAGCTGCTATATTTTTTAAATTTTATAAAAAAATATGGACAATAAAAAAAAAATTTATTAAAATTTTCACTTTGTACAGACATCATGAATCATAATAATTTTAAAAACTAAATTTAAAAAAAATTGAAACAAAAATTATTACATGGAGAATAATTAAATTATTAAAATGATAATTTTATTTATATTATAATTTTAAATTTGGTTTCTTTGTTTTGTTTAAATCCTTTTTAACATTTTAAATTTCAAAGTACAAACTACTTTTTTATTTTACTCTTAGTATTTCTATTAAAATAATTAACCAAATATATTATAGTCTAACTCATCATCCATGTTAGTAGAGTATCACCTGGTACATATTTTAGAATCATGTTAAGGCATAATTGCTCAAGCATATTATATGAAGTTGCTTAGACTATTGAGGAACTAGATGGTATCTCATTACTCAAGCATTTAAAATGTAACATCCTAAGTCCAAAATTTAGACTTGGGATGACATAAATTAATTTTAATAATATTATAAAAATATTTAATTTAATTTTTTTAGAATTTTTTTTGAGATATATGCATTTTGAATATTTTTGAAAATAATTTCAAAAGGAATAACCCAAAGTAGAAATAAGAGAGGACCCAATTGAAAAAAAAAACTAAAAACAGGGGTCAAATTGTAAAAAAAAAAAAGAGAAAGGCGGCCACGTAGGACGACTACGTCAACAGCACGGCTAGTCACCATATGCCGTGTGGCAAACACGCCAATACACATTCTACGCGAGAAGCCATGCGGGCAATCTGCATGTCAAGCCGATTGAATGGCTCAGGGCCTCTCCCGTACGCACGAACGACCCAAATTAGTTCTCTAGATAAGCGCGATCAAACGGTCATCGTGTCTACAATTGAACGGCCTAAATTTGTTTCCCGAATAAGTGAGATTTGACGGTTGAGATTTTTCCATGCGGGCCCAGATGGATGGCCCAAATCGACATGAGGGGAGTATTTAAGCATCGCTTCAGATGACCCCCAAAACCCTAGCCACACGCTTGCTCGTTGGAAAAGAAGAAGAAGGGCGACTGAAGGAGAAGACAGCCACCGGTGCCGCCGCACTGGAAACCAAAATCAACACTGGTAAGTGCAATTTTCTCCCGTTTGTTCTAGTTTTCTATTTTAATCCACCCAAAATATTTCTTGATGTAGAAAAATTGGAGGAAAAGCCATAAACAGAGGGTGGAGCTTGGTTGAGCCGCCATACCCAAAATTGAAAAACGCTTCGGTGAACCCAAAATTCTCTCCTGTTTCTTCTGTCTCTCGACCCTAAGCTATCTAACGTGTCTTTCAGTGTAAGGTAGCCGAAGAAAAACTGCAACTATGAGGAAGAAACGGCGGAGCTCAGCGAAGCCACCACACTGGAAAGCTAAAACCACTGGTAAGCTTTAATTTTTTCCCCTTTTTTCGCCGATAGACACCCCCTAATCATGATTTTAAAAAGTTTGTATTAGGAATTGGGCAAAATGATATGACTGAGAGTAAGAGTTGCTGTAGAAGGAGGAATCGGTGGCAGAGCACGGCGGTGACGTTGCACCAGAATGTATTTTCATATAATTTTGACGTAAATTTTATTTTTCCAGAAAAATCTAAGAAATTCAAAAACTAGAAACTGTCAGAAAGTGTAGTAAAAAAGTTAGTGTTTCGAACATCGATTTAGGGTAAGAATCTCTCACCCATTTTTCTTGTTCGGTAAAATTGAAGCTAAACTTATAAATAAAAAAAATAGTTAATCTGCGGTTCTCTAATTGATTAAAGTACAGGTTGCCAATGAGTAAATAACTAGTCAGTTTGCGTCTGTTTGAGTTCTTAATTACAGTTAATATTTCTATAATTGTTATTATATGATTTCGTTCACTGTACTGTTTATTTTGATATATTTGTTTTGCATTCTATAGTGAACACGGTAAGGCCCCCCTTATACATTTTGTCCGTTATCCAGTTGTGTGTTTAATATGTTTCTATCGGTATAATGCATTCTTATTTCATGTACTTACCTTAAAATATAAACGTAGTTGTTATATAGATATACGGGCCCTTTGAGCTAAATAGTAAATAAAAAAGAGGATATGCATAAATTAATTGTGTTAAATAAAAAGGGTTTATCGAGTGATTTTAGAAAGAGTGTACAAACTTGGTGCATAAGGTAAACCCTGCTGTGGGCATTACTCTTAGTCGAACGTAACTGAGAAGTTTCATACGAGAAGGGGTTGATAATTGTTTTGATTACACTTATATCGGACAGGGTATTGAGGCGGTTGTATATTTTGAGCGCCCATTACCAGACGGGATATGGGGATGAGCGTTTAATTAATAGAATGATCCACGTGTAGTGGGAACCCCTATGGACCCCCAGTGACACCGATAGATAAGTTAAAATGATAAAGGTGAATAAGATCGTAACCCAGCTCTGGGAAATAATGAAAGGTTAATTATTTCATGTCTTTTAGAATGCATAGTGTAGATCACTATTCTGATTCTTATTTTCATAAATAGTATTTAGGAACTTATAGGTGAGTTAAGAAAATTAACTTTTTTAGTTAAACGAGTTTTATTTAAAAATGAGCTCCATTGGTTGTTTTACTATTTCTACAAACCTTTGATTTTCAGTATCAGCAGTAAGGTGTTGATATTCTTACTGAGCTAGTGTAGTTTACCTCTTTATTATTAACCATTTTAGATCTGGACGACCAAGATCCGGATCTTAAACAACAAGAAAACTAGCTAGAAGATTGCCTCTCCATTCCTCCAGTTTCAAGCAGAGTTTGATCACATTAGTTTTCTTTATTATTCTTTTTTATTATATTATTTAGGGGTATTCTCGTAACCCTATTAAGCATTTTTAAGCAAACTGTACAAAAAATGTAATACTAGACTCTAAACTGCTTCCGCTAATTTATAAATTTCAGTATTATTTTATTTCGCTATTTTTTGGCCTTTATATAAAATATCTAATTACGCTTGATATTTGACATCTTATTAATGATATTTGGCATTAGCAAGGTACCATAATTATCATATATCTTTTTTTGAATATTAATTATTAGACATCTCACCATATAATACTTAATACTTATTTATTATTGAACATCAAATCAAGTAATTCGTAATAGTAATAATCAGTAAGTAATATTTGGCTAGTCAACCCTTATTAATAGTACCTATTATTAACTAACTAGTTGATAACTTAAATAAGTACTATATGTCTTTATGCTGCCTATAAAACTAACTAGGTAGTATATAATGATATCAAATTATACGAGATCCATATTACTTGGTTATCAAACATCCTACTGTATAATATCTCATGTTATGTTTTTGTTTCTGTTTTACCATATCATATATGATGCTATTGAGCTATATGGTGTCAAAAATTATTGAGTACTAGTACTGTATCAGATAGTACTTAACATTATATAGATAGTAAACACTCTAACAAATAGTATGTAATATTGTCAAGCCACCAAATACCATGTATTATTTGGTTTATTCAAACATTTGCCATGTAATACATACTATTAAATAGTTATTGAGGCATCATATTACATAGTGCCTATTATTAATTACTTGAAAACCTTAATAAGTACCATATACGCCTTATTATTGTTATAGTATCTTAATCCTACTTGAGACTGGACACTATAACCTCATTATTTTGATATAATGAAATAGATATTCTACTAATATATTGATAAGGTGCTTATAGATTTTATATAGTAAAATTATATTAAAAAAAAACAAATAAAGGAACAAATAATGCTAAAATTATAAAGATAAACTACATTTCTATCTCTTAATACACCCCTTAAAAGCTTATGTAAGGTGGACTAAATTGAATTGTAGATCATGAATATTAGTTTCATTCTTAAGAATTTGGTATGACTAAACCCTTTAGATACATGTCATTGATGAAACTAAATATACACTCATGTTTGTTGTTATTGACCAAGATGATTTATGATGGACACTACTAGCATAATGATGTTAATTCCAACAATTAAGTAGATGACTCATTAACCTAGTGTTTTATTTTTTTATCTATTTATAACGATTGAAGTTAACTAAAAGTATGTTTAAATAATAATAAATAACTGTTACAAAGGAAAATATGTCTTAATAAAGTAGGTGACCTTAAAATAAAATATAATTATTATAGTTTATGAGAATTAACATATAATAATTATATTTTATGAGAATTAAATATAATTATTATACTTTATAAGAACTAAAATATAATAATTATATTTAATTATAGAAAAACAGTTATCAACACATTCAATTATCATGAATGTATTTTGTCATCTTTTCTAATTTATAAAAATAGCACAAATTTTTCTTTCATAGTATACTTTCATCAACTAAAGTTTTAAAATACTTATGCATAATAGTTAGATAGAGAGAAGAAGAGAGTAAAAAAATTAGGAATTTTTATCAAAGGAATATCTCAATTACGCTATGGCTACATCATCTTTGAACGGTATGTAATTTTAATTTTTTATTTTCTTAAAATATATTGAATTCAATAAAATTGGGCAAATTAACTTCTATTTTAAAATTTCTTACATGTGGTATCAGAGCAACTTGAATTCATGCAATTTAGAATTTTGGCTTTATTCTAATATTATTTAGAATTATAACTTTATTCTAATATTGACAATTCACATGTTTATTTATAAGAACAAGACATGTTAATATGTTGTGATTTTATTGCATTTGACTTATGTTTATATATTATAGTTGTATATATAAAGATAACATGCATAATTATATATCATAATGAATTTTAATTATGCCAACTATTAAATGTGGAGTTGGATTTGACCAATTTTGTGGTGTACATTAACAGTCAATTTTGGAATGTAAATATATACGAATATATTTTTTATATAAATTATGATTGTATAGTTCTATGACATAAGGTTTATTAACTTAGAACGTTATCAAAGTAACCTAAGTTGATGAGTCTTGCATTAATTAAATTACATCAAAAAATTAAGGGAGACTTATAAAAGAATAATATATATATATATTTAATATTCATAATTAGGAAACTAAGATTAGTCCGAAGGAGAGTCACTTTTTATTAATTATGAACTGATAAATTATTTTATATCATTTAGATGGAGACCCAAAGGTACCACATAAATGCCACAAAATATTAAGTATTTTAAGCTCCATTCGAGTGGATAATAGATATGCTAAAGTTTTTTCCAAATAAAAAACTATAGTGATATCAATAGTTCATTGTTTATAAATTTTAATTCTATATTATTAGTATATTTGAGGACTTACTGTGAGTATTACCTTATTTGAATGTTCTCACTTCATTGTATTTTCTTGTATCTAGAATAACAACTTTTGATGGATCCAATTTTTCGAATTGATACGAAAGGATCCAATTCTCACTAGGTGTGCTAGATCTTGACATGACTTTAATAATTTAAAAACCTCCTAAAACTACCATGATAGTATTCTAGAGCAGGTGGAGCAATTAAAAGCTTAGATAAGGTTGAATAGACTCAGTCTTATGTTTATGAGTATGATCTTTCCTATTAACATCAAGATCTCCCTTCCTCAAATTGAGATAGCCTTAGAATTTCTGAAATTTATGGAGGAGCATTTCAGACGCATCAATAAGTCTCTTACAGACACATTAATGACTGAATTAACCACTATGAAATATGATGGTCATAAAATAATTCAACAACACATTTTGAATATGGCTAAAAAGGATGCAAAATTTAAGGCATTGGACATGAATATGGATGAATCCTTCTTACTATAGTTTGTCCTTAACTCAATTCCTTTGTAATTTACTCCATTCAAGATCTACTATAACATTAGTAATGAGCAATGGAACATAAATGTTCTTATTAGTACGTGTATTTGAAAGGAAATAAGATTAAAGAAATATGAAAATAATTTTGCCTTTGCCGTAACTCATGAAGCTATGAAGAATAAAGTCAAAGTGGACCTGGGGAGAATAACTAGAATCATAATGAAAAATTCACTTTGAATTGCTACTTTTGTGGCAAGAAATGTCATGTGAAGAAAGTCTGTATTAAGCGTAAGACTTGGTTCAAAAAAAGAGGTATAAATATTTCTTTTGTATGTTATGAATCAAATCTTGCTGAGATTCTTTATATTACTTTATAGGTTGATTCTAGAGTCATAACTCATATTATTAATTTAATGCAAAGATTCCTTATAACTCGAAAACAAAAACAAAAAGTAAAAAGTTCCTCTATATGAGAAACCCGTCTCAAAGTAAAAGTGGTAGTTATGAGTACCTATCACTTGTTGTTAGAGACTGATCATCAGATAAATCTTTTGAATACTTTTTATGTACCTTCGATTTGTATAAATTTAATTTTTCGATCCAAATTAGATGTTGTTAGATATTCAGTTTATTTTAATTATGAAAAATTAAGTTTGTTGTTTCATTTGATGACAATTAGCTATGATATTTTATATGATGATTTATATAAAAATTGTTTAAATCATAAATTTGCACAAGCTTTAGTTACACTATATTTAAATATTGGTTCAAAACATGGTTTAGTTAATAAAATCCTTCTTTCTTGTGGCACAAAAGGTTATGGCATATCTTTAGAGAGAGAATTAAGAGATTACTGAATGATGAAATTTTAGAAAGTCTTAACTTCACTTTTTTTTTCAAACATGCATAGATTGTACTAAAAGAAAGCAAACTAAGCATGCAAAGAAAAGTGTCACAAAAGTAATGAGTTTCTTGAGATAATTCATATAGACATTTGCGAATCATACTCTATTCCTTGTTCCACAAGAGAGAGATATTTTATCACTCTTATAGATGATCTATCTCTATATGATTATATATATTAATGGATGATAAATTTCAAGCCATTGTCATCTTTGAGGTGTACATTACAGGGGTTGAGAGAAAATTAGATAGAAAAGTTAAAATTATGAGATCAAGTTGAGATAGTGAATACTAAAGTAGATATGATAAGTCAGGATAAAATCTTGAACTCTTTGCCAAATTCCTAGAAAAGCATGACATTTTTGCTCAATACACAATGCCATATACGCTATGGCAGATTGATATTGTCGAAAAATATAATCGTACTTTAATAAAAATGGTTAGGAGTATGATGAGTTACTATTTTATACATATTTTTTTATGGCGTGATGCCTTAAAAACCATAATGTATATCTTGAATAGAGTTCCTAGTAAGTAATTCTTACAACTACTTTTGAGTGCGAACTAGTAGAAAACTAATTTAAGACATTTACATATATATGGTTATTTAACGGAGGCAAGAATTTTTAATCTTCATGAGAAAAAACTAGATTCAAGAACAATATTTGGATATTTTATTGGTTATCTGAATAAGTCTAAATGGTATAGATTTTATCTTAACCATGGTATGAGAATAGTTGAAACTGGTAATGCCAAATTATTAGAGAATAGTGAAATTAGTGGGAGTCCTGAACTAAAAAAAATAGACATGAAGGAAATAAGAATGGATATCCCACCACCCTTTATGCCTCAAGAAATAATTATTGCTCAACG
Source organism: Carica papaya (assembly GCF_054855325.1). Lineage (NCBI taxonomy): Eukaryota > Viridiplantae > Streptophyta > Magnoliopsida > Brassicales > Caricaceae > Carica > Carica papaya. The sequence goes on along the minus strand of NC_142313.1, from coordinate 13,859,542 downwards.
TTCTCAGTAAGCTACGTGAAATGAGCTACATAATAAAAATAGTTTATTACCACAAGAAGATATCGTCATTGAAAATATTGTAAAACAACTTTGATCAATGTCTTTGAGAAGATTTCAAAGGGACATGAAATCTGCTATATCAAATGATTATGTGTATACCTACAAGAATTTAATTTTGATATTAAGATGGGAACATATTTGGTTACATTTTCACAAGCCGTAGAATGATGATTCTAATAAATAGATAGAAATTGTGAAAGAAGAGTTGAAATCTATGCATCATAATGGTGTCTAGGATCTTATTGAATTGTTTGAGAATTGTAAAAGTGCTGGCTGTAAATGGGTCTTCAAGACCAAATAGGATGCTAAAAGCAATGTTGAAATATTTAAAGCCACACTAGTGGTCAAAGGTTTAACTCAAAAGGAAGGTATATATTACAAAGATACATTATCTCCAATTTCTAAGAAGGACTCTTTTAGAATCAGCATAACATTTATAACACATTTCGATTTAAAGTTATATCAAATAAATGTGAAAAAGTTTTCTTGAATAAGAATTTGGATGAAGATATCTATATGGAACAACATGAATGGTTCATAAATAAATGAAAAGAACACCTAGTTTGCAAATTAAACAAATTAATTTATGGTCTTAAGCAAGCTTCCAGACAATAATATATAAAGTTTAATGATATCATTATATCTTTCTGATTTAAGGAAAATATTGTTGATTAGTGCATATACTTGAAAATTAGTGGGAGCAAGTTTATATTTTTTATACTATATGTGGATAATATTGTGCTAGCTAGTAGTGATATTACTTTGTTATATGAAACCAAGAAATGTCTCTCCAAAAATTTTCAGATGGTTGATCTGGGTGAGACAACGTATATTATTGGAATAAAAATCTTTAGAGATTGATCTTGAGGATTGTTAAGCTTGTCTCAAAAAAGATATATTAACCAAGTTTTAGAAAGATTCAATATGCAGTTATGTTCAGTCAGTGTTGCGCCCATTCTGAAGGATGATAGATTAAGTAAAAGTCAGTATCCAAAGAATGACTTAGAATGAGAATTGATGAAGAACATTCCTTATGCATATGTTGTGGGAAGTTTGATGCATACTCAAAGCTGTACTAGACAAGATATAACACATCACTCACCACTGTGCTTAATTATATTTGAAAAATCTTATTTATTCGGTTCTTAAGGCCACACGAAACTCATTTATTTTATTCAACAGCTTCTTATCATAATTTGTAAATTATGTCAATTTTTATTTTATTTAATTTTATCTTGATTTTATTATTAAATAGTTATTTTTAAAAAATAAACAATTTTCATAAAAAATGAAAAAACAAGAGGAAAATTCTGTGAGAAAATCCCACAAAAAGGTGTCGCCGCTTGAGGTGCCATCGCCAGTGGAGGAGGTTTTTCCTTAGTTTTTTGTGTCGCGTCAAATCAAGCATCTTTTATTTTTCAACACTCTCTTTCTTCACCGGATTTCACCACTTGGTGCAAATCTAACGACCCTTGTTTCCTATAAATAGGGGCCCTTCCTTCCATTTTCTTTTCACTTCTATTCTTCCACATTTCAAAAGTTAGAGAGAGAAAAAGAGAGTGATCTAGAGAGAGAATGAGAGGATGATAAGAATAATGGTGTAAGACAAATTATCAAGGTTTCGGTAAAGAATTTAATATTTTTTTAAACGTCTTAAGGAGTATTTTTAGACAAAATTAAATTAATGATTTTGTGATTTTATCTGTTTACATGTTACGTGTCTGGTAGATCTGATACATTGAATTGTTCTTGATTTCAAGCATATTATGTGATTTATAGACACTTGATGATTTGAATGTAAATAAAATAATGTGAAACCGGTTAAGTTATCTGGAAAATAATAAACAGAAAAAAAAAGTGGAATGAAGCATAAATGGTCTGTGCATAATGCATCAAGTATCTCGTTAGACTTTTTATCTCTGAGGGGTATATATTCCCCTATTCTCATCCGGAGTATATGTTTTCTCCCTCCCCCATTTGGTCTGGAAAGATCTAAGAGAACCTCTAATTGTGGATGACAGAGTACCGTCTGATGAGAGTGGTGATACGAATATCTATTAGGGGTCATATTTTACTAAGTACTGTCGTGACTGTAGAATATTTAATAGAACCACTATGGTTGGTACGACCGTGATCATAAAACATACCATAGTTTAGCAAGCCAGAAATGTGTCTGAGCAAATTTTCGTTATCTGTATCTGATCTGATCATTCCACACGGGTAGTCAAAATCTGTATCTATCTTTAGAGATGGAAGTCGTAACGACTTTATGAAGCATGACACAAAAATCTGAGTATTTCATGATTTATTTGATTTTCTCTATTGTCAGGTATGTTGTGTGTTTTATCTTGATGGTTGTGACTATAACATGATGTTTTTCTTTAAATAAATAAATTATTTTCATAAGGTAAGTTACGACTACGACGTGACCTAATGATAAGTGTTTGTGTTATAATTATTCACATTTTAAAACCTTACGATGTTATCTAAATATTATTTTTCTTACTGAGCATATAAAACTCACAATTTCCATGCCCCCGTCAGATGAGGAAGATAGTGAGGAATTGTCAGCTGACCTACTCATTGAAGTCTATAAGGATCTCGTGGATCCACAAGCCTTGAGTGCATGATTGTTTCCGTACTCTGATGAGTCCAATAGTATAATGATAGAAGTAGTCATCTTTTGTATTTTGACATTGTATTTTGCAGCCACTTCTGCCCTTAGTTATATATATATAATTGAAACTCATATATTTTAATAGATTTGTATTAATTTGCTCTACTGCATATAATTTTTATTATGCACTCGTAATCTATTTTTGTATTTGACACCCTTATATATTAATTAGTATTTGGGATATCACACCAGAAATCAGCTTTGATGTTGGTATGTTGAGAAGGTATTAAAGTGATCCCGTCATTGAACACTAAAAAGCTGCAAAGAAGGTTATGAGGTATCTTTAAGGAACATAGGATTATATACTCACATATAAAAGATCATAATAATTAAAGGTGATTGGATACTCAGAATCGCATGTGATGATTGTCGTGATAACTTAAAGTTTATTTCAAGGTTTGTCTTTATGCTATTAAATAAAGCAATCTCGTGGAAGAGTATAAAATAGTCCATTACTACCTCATCCACCACAGAGGTCGAGTTTATAACATGTTTTGAAGGCTTAAGTCATGCTTGTGGTTGTAGAATTTCATCTCATGATTTGATGTTGTCGACTCTATTGCCAAACCACTAAGAATATTTTATGATAACGCGACAATTGTTTTCTTTTTTAAGAATGATAAATATTTTAGTAAATCCAAAAACATGAATTTAAAGTATCTATTTCTTAGAGGAAGAGTTCAGAAACAACAAATGTCAATTAAAAATATTAATACCACAGTTATGATTACTGATCAAGTGACTAAAGGACTACCTCCAAAGACATATACGAAACATGTAGTAAGGATGAGTCTTTTGAGTAATCCTAAATGTATATGGTGATAGATATTTCAATAGTTGTATAATTAACATTTTGCACATTAAAGTTTGTTTTTATTTTTTCATGTTATTTTAAGTTATGGGTGCACAATTTTTTTGTATTTAATCAAAAAAAAATATTTTGACAAGACAAATTCTATGAGCTATTTTGGCATTATGGACTGAATTAGTAAGAATTATTAATGTGTGATGCATAAAAAGAAATATGACATTGAAGTCGTATGACTGTTATAATTCACATTTATAATCTAAGTTATTTCAATATTATGGTATAGTATTTTTGGACATGTTAGCTGATTTTATTGTGATCATGTATCAAATTTATTTTACAAATAAATATATTTTAGTATAAAATGTATATATATTATTATAAGTTTTATAATCGATTTAGTGAGTCAAGTGGGAGAATATTAATTCTAGCAATTAAGTAGATGATCCACAAATTTAGTGTTTTATTTTTGTTATCCACTTATAATGGATGGAGGATCCACTAACTTAGTATTTTATTTTTGTTATCCATTTATAACGGATGGAGTCAATTAAAAGTATGTCTAAATAATAATAGATAACCATTAAAAAGGAAAAAGTACTTTGATGAAATGAGTAATCTTAAAATAAAATATTATTATTATAGTTTATGAGGATTAAATATAATTATTATATTTTATGAGGATTAAATATAATTATTTTATTTTATGAGTATCAAAATATAATAATTATATATTAATTATAAAAAAATAATTATTAACACATTCAATTATCATGAATGTACTTTATCTTCTTCTCTTATCTATAAAATAAGCACAAATTCTTTTTTTACAATATGTTTCCATCAGCTGAAGTTCTAAACTACTTGTGCATAATAGTTAGATAGAGAGAAAAAGAGAGTAAGAGAATTAGAAATTTTTATTAAATGAATCTCTCAATCATACTTTGTTGCATCATATTTGAACGATATGTAATTTTAATTTTTTATTTTTTTAAGATGTATTGAATTTAATAAGATTGAGCAAATTAGCTCCTGCTTTAAAATTTCTTAAATATGAAACTCTTATATGTTGTGTGTTTTTTACAAAAAGACCTGTTGTACTCTAAGAGTTTTAATCTATCTTAAAATTATCATATAGATATAATTTTTTTAAATCTTTTTAATAAGGTAATGAATACAATCATACTACTATATAGTATAACATATACATTTATACTCTTCTAAGGTGTTTGTAAAAAATCCTTGAACAAAGTTAAAACATATTTTAAAGGTTTTTCTCTTCTTTTCTATATAGTGGACCATTAATCTTTCTCCATCTATTTCCATTTAGCATAGAAAGAGATATTCTCATATAATAATAGTTCTAAATATGATATTTGGTCTATCTTTTTTGTATTGTCTTGGTTTGATTAATTAATGATCATACAAAAATTTAATACTGATATATTCATAACTGTTGTAATATTTTTGGGAAGATTATGCACGAGTATGAATACGTGAGAATTTATTAGAAAATCACATTTCTATAAACTTTAATATAAGGTTTATTGTTGAGGTTTCTTTTAGGGTTTGAGATTATTTTTAGATTCATTATTGGCATACTAAGTTTTAAATTATTAAGTTATTATAATCTACTACTATTGGATCAGTATTCAATTCTTGAACAACCTTTTTATTATATTCAAACTTTGTTTATATATATACTTATAAGAATTGTAATTAATGTGGATGAACCTCTTTTTTGGAATTCAATAAAAATCATTTTGTCTATAACATTCATTTGTTAAATCTTTTGCAATTTGAAATGACGAGTGATTTAGTTTGAATTTGCAAACATTGTTCAGGATAAAGTCATAAAATTTTTTAGCTTTGAACATATCGTAGAATTTCTTTTTAAATCATATTAAGTTTTATTTGTGTATATTATTTAAAAATTAAGAAACCGATATGTATTGCTTCTCTCATTTATGATAAGTTATCCGAACAAAAAGTTATAGAATTTATTTTAAATAAGATAATATAATTTTATTTAATATTCTGTTCAATTGTGATATAACGATAACAAATATAATAAAAGTTTGATCAATATAGAATCTTATAGAGGGAAGGAAGAAAGTTCTTATATATATATATATATATATTTCATTTTTGTGTATTTGAATTATTTTTCTCTCCTTTTTTTAATGACTTAATTTAGTTAGTTATATTCTTGATAAAGACCGCTAACATGTTTCTACTTCAATTCGGACGCAAAGTAAAAAATGCAAAACTAAATTGTAATTACTTACTTCATATCACTGAGTGAGTACATTGCATTTTTCTATAATATATTATTTAGATTAAATTTTTGTACGTTGATGTTACTTATCAAGGATATCATTTGAAATTGATAAAATTGAGATATAACGAAAAAATTATGTATGTATAGATTGAGATGTGGAGAAAATAGTGAAAGGAGAAGAAGCGTGAAGTAACACGAGGAGGGAAAGTCTGGTTAGGGTGCATAATTCGGTGGCGTGCACTTGTGGGCAATTTGGTAGTGGGAAGCACTGGATAGAAAACTCTCATAAGGAAGAGAGTCGTACAAAGCATCTTTTTGGATTGTGAGCTCGAGAGGGACACGCGGTGTGCAATTCCTGACCCACCATTTTTATCTTCATTACCCCATTTAATTTAATAATTTAATAATATTTCTTTCCTACCACTGTCCATCTTCATCACCTTCATCATCACCTCTCGCACTTTCCTTCTACCTGTTTTGGATTCGAGCACTTCTGGGCAACTACTCTGCTCTACCTGCTGTTTCTTTCCGATTATCAACGGTTTCTGGCAAGTACTTTTTACTTTATTTGTTCAATTGAACTTATTTTTCAGACTCCTTTCTGTTGGTTCTTTTACTTTATATGTGAAAAGCTCAGTTTTAAAATTTGGGTTTTCATGGCAGGAAGGGATTAATTACTGATTCGGGACTACTGGGCATGTGGGTTGCTCTTAATTGGAACCATGGATGTGTCGCCGTACTGTTTCTGGACTTTTGGGGAAGAAATGAAGCTGATTGGGATTATTTAGAAGTTAATAGTTGAGTGTTTTTACCTCTGATCTGTACTCGGCGGTGGGTTTCTTTTTCAGCCTTGTGCTTTCCTTTCACGTTCTTGAGAGGGGTTTAATCTTTTTGGATTCTTCTTCTTTTTTGGATTTAGAGTACTGGATTTGGATCTTTTTAGTTATCTGCGTTTGATTAATGGAAACCAGATTAGGAACTCAAGCTCACCATTTTTATGACATGAGCTCCGCGGATATGCGGGGAGTAGGGAAAAGGAGACATGAATGGGATTTGAATGAATGGAAATGGGATGGTGATCTTTTTATCGCTCGCCAGTTGAATCCAGGTTCCCCTGATGTCATGGGCCAACAATTTTTCCCGCTCGGTAGTGGGATTTCTCTGCCGGGTAATTTATCAAATAGCTCCTCATCCTGCTCTGATGAAGTTAATGTGGGATTTGAAAAAGGTAAAACTGAATTGGAGAAGAGGAGGAGGGTTGTTACAGAGGAAGAAGACGCTTTGAACGAGGAAGTTGGTAATCTTACTTTGAAGCTTGGTGGGCATGGTTATCCAATTAGGGGACGGGGGGTAGGGAATTGGGAGGGAACTAGTGGGAAAAAGACAAAACTGGGTGGAGCTGCTTCAAATCGTGCAGTTTGTCAGGTGGAAGACTGTGGAACTGATCTCAGTAATTCCAAGGATTATCACAGACGGCATAAGGTATGTGAGATGCATTCAAAGGCCAGTAGAGCCCTTGTGGGAGGTCTTATGCAGCGGTTCTGTCAGCAGTGTAGTAGGTAAGCATTTGTTTGTGTGAATTTCTATTGACTGTTTATGTTTACTTACTTTCTTAGACTCTTGCTACTAGTCATGTTCTAGCCAATATAGACTAGACGCAGTATGTCCTTTAAACATTGACATAGCTGTAAATATTTTTGCTTCTAAATGAATTGCTGGATTTCATTAAAGTGATACCTGCCTCCTAAAAAAATCTTTGAGGATCATTGTTTCGTAATTGTTAAAAGGTCAGAAGTTCATATGTCTAAATTATGATTCAGGAACTTATAGCATTACTAAATTATGCTCTCAAACGTTACAGATTTCATGTTCTTCAAGAATTTGATGAAGGAAAGAGAAGTTGCCGCAGACGGTTGGCTGGGCATAATAAACGTAGGAGGAAAACAAATCCTGATGCTGGTGCAAATGGGAATCCTTTAAAAGATGATCAGACTAGTAGTTATTTATTGATAAGTCTCTTAAGGATACTTTCCAACATGCATTGTAAGTAACTTTCTTACTATAACATGATATTTTGTTCTGGGAATGATTTTCAGCTTTTTACTTGGGTGTAATTTACCTTCCTTACATGTAAATAATACTTCAATTTTCTTTCACATGCATGGGTTCACTCTTTTTACAAGGCTATAAACTTTCATGGATTAAATAAGCTAGGAGGACTGACTTGAAAACCAAGACGGACCAGAATGATTTTGAACATAATCATAATTTCAAAATTTTCAAAAAGAAGATTGAAGGGTTTGTAGGTGAACCAGGTAACTACTGCGAAGTTACTTGGTTAACTTTGTAGAGATAAAAAAAGATTTATTTTTTTTTAATAATGTAAATGGTAGTACCAAACATTAATAAAGGAGAAAGCACTTGCAATAACCTATTCTGGCTTTTTTCCTCCCATAATTCATGTTTAATAGAAACATTATATTTTTAAGTCATTCCTTGCATCACTCAAGTAAAACTGAAAGCACCAAAACTGTTTCTGTGAAATATTTTCATTTAAAAAGCACCTTTTAAAAGAATATTGTAAGTTATGCGACTAAAATTATGATGAAAATAACTTTGAGACTGAATTGCATCATAGCTCATGGTTCAAGGGTTAAATCCTTTGGGTCTTTCTTAAAATATTAGACATGGGTCTGAAAAAGTAACACCATTTTTCTTTTATTTTCTTTCTCCATGTTCAGTTCCTTGTAGGGATGGGGTAAAGGAAACTTTTTGTTTCTGGCTGTCTCAATACCCTATTTATCATTCTTCTGCTTGGAATTGTTATGGCACCATTAGGTTTGGATTAAGTGGTTCTGTCTTAAATTGCAGCCAATAGGTCAGGCCAGATCACTGATCAGGATCTGCTAACCCATCTTCTAAGGAGCCTTGCTGGCAATGCTGGTGAAAATGGTGGAAGAAACATATCTGGGCTTCTGCAGGAACCTCAAGATATGCTAAATGATGTTACTTCTGTAGGGAATTCAGAAGTGGTATCAGCTCTTCTATCCAATGGACAGGCCCCTTCTAGGGCTTTCAAACATATTATGGTACCTGTGTCTGAGATTCCACGTCAAGGGCTACATTCCCATGAAGCTAGAGGTGCAGAACTTCGCAGTTCTGCTGGACTGGTTAAGATAAACAATTTTGATTTAAATGACATATATATTGACTCAGATGATGGCACTGAGGAAATTGGGAGATCGTCAGTTCCTACAAATCTAGGGACTACCTCCGTTGATACTCCTTGGATGCAGCAAGACTCTCATCAGTCAAGTCCACCGCAAACAAGTGGAAATTCAGATTCAGCATCTGCACAATCACCTTCTAGTTCTAGTGGGGATACTCAGGTATGTGTTTGTAGCAAGTAATCTACATGTGTTTTTTCTTTTCCACAATGTTTGAAAATTACAGTATTATATTCAGATATACAATTGCAGAATCTACTTGCTATATTCAAATTAGATTAGCGTGATTTTGGATTTCTTGATAAAATTTTGAACTTCCTCCAGATCGCTCAATTTACAATTGTCACTTTGGCCTGGAACAGAAATCAGAAAGAGCTAAAAAAAGTGGAATGAAACTATGCAGTGACTTTTTTTTTTTTTTTTTTCATATTTTACCTTCGCGAGATTAATGTGAGATACAACAATTGTCTCTATAGTCGATTGTTTAATTGATTTGTAAAGTTTTTGTAAATGGGTGGTGCCCCTTTGGCACCTTTACTTCAATTCAACTTCATACTTTTATTTCAAAAAAAAAATGTGAGATACAACAATTCCAGAGTGTACTTGATGATGCTATAAAATGAGATTAGTATGATTCCACAGTTCTTGATTAAGTTTTAAAACTTTTTTTATATCTCCCAACTTCCACACCTTGCCCTCCCCAATAAAGGAAAGAATAAACGGATAAAGAGAGGGGAATGAAACTACAAAGTGAACTCAAATTCTTTGGGCATGAGAACTATTTTTTTTAATAGTAAAAATGAATATACTCAAGAGCACCTAGGGGGTGGAACTCTTGTATAAAGATTTACAAATCAATCAAAATATCAATAAATTCCCTAAGATTCTCGTTGTAATAAAGCAAATGACCCTCGACCAAAAAGTTTAGAGTCTAGAACCAAGAATCTATGAAGTGAACAAAATTAGATTTAGAACCCAAAAAAGCCCTTTTATTCATCTCGTTTTAGATAATTCAAAAAGTAGTCCGAGGGATAAGTTCTTTTTTTTCTTTTTTTTGAAATAAAGTCATAGGGATAAGTCTTATCCTCTTATCCCCTTCCGTGCTTCTCTAAGCACAAAGTTCCTCCTTAACGAATCCAACAATAACCCAATTCAAACCCAACAAATTATAAGCGAAGCTCGAAGGTCGATATGCAAACGGACACCACAAGAGAATATGCCTGCAAGATTTGGCATACTTCTGGCATAGAAAACATTCATTCACTAAAATGTGTATGGGTAGGGACATATGACAAAAGTTGGTACGCTAGTACACTATCAAGACCTCATGGGAAAGCAATGTAGAAAAAAATATGCATAGGTAGGAACATATTCCAGAACTGTATTTAATGGGGGGTTGGCAAGGTGACAGAGTCAGTTTTTGTTAGGACTGGTGGCTGGAAAGTTCCGCTTTCTTAGAGACCAATATCCTCAGATTTTTGTTATAGCACAACAAAAAGATATTTTGATAAGTGACTTTTTCAGAGAAATGGGGGCCGTCTAAAGGAGTGGCATGTAAATTTGCCGAGAGATCTTAATGATTGAGAGATTAATGAGTATGAGAATCTCCTAACTACTTTGTCACTCATAACTTTGGACGGCAGCAACGATCAAACTGTGTGGAATCTTACTACTCAAGGGTCTTTTTCAGTAAGATCATTCTACGAGCATCTTACTAAGCAGGAATGCTCTGGTTACAGGTTTCCTTTTAGACAAATATGGAAGGTTGAAGTCCCTCGCAAATTGGCTTTCTTTGCGTGGGAGGCCAGAAGGGGGTACATCCTGACTATTGATAAATTAATGAGGGAAATGACTATGGTGAACCATGCTACTTGTGTAAAAGGACAATGGAATCTTGTAATCATGTCCTTTTATGGTTTCCGGTTGCGTACAAGCTATGGTATACGGTTTATAGATTATTGGGTATTAGTTGTACGATGGCGGGGTCGGTTAGAGATGAAATATGGGCATAGACCTTATCCCACTTACCATCATTTGGATAATCCAGAAGGAGAGGATAAAAGAGCTTTTGAGAGGGTAAATGATGTGGGAGATTTTGATAGGATTAAGAATAGATGTTTCCAAATTCTTAGCTTTTTTATCTTCGGTCATTCTCTCTATTATATGGAGGATTTTAGGAACCATGTTGACATTTTGGTAGATATGTAAATACTTTGTATATGAGTTGACATCCTCTTAGTGCCTTTTAACACATTATTTTACATTTTTATTTCAAATAAAAATTTTCCCCTCAACTTTCTAAAGTCAAGATGCATTATTTTGTTGTCTCCCAAGCACAGAAAGCTACCCTTGGTGTTGCTTTAGCCTTCCAATCTGCCTGGCTTAAAAATCTCCACTGCTTACCTCACCAGCTATCAAATGCCCATAAAAAGATTTCACTGAAAAGATTTCAGATGAGGTCAACTTCCAGACTGGCTCATCGTCAGAATTATGATCATTTTTTTTTGGGAATGCCATCAAATTCATATATTCTGTTATCCCCCATTTCTTTAAATTTCTAATCAACTCCATACACTAAGCCTCATTGCCTCAGGTACTCATCCAGGACTCTTAGTAGTGGCGTCCTTATTATGAGCAACAACATATATATTAGAGAGCTGTGGGATAAAGGCCCCTCAATCTTATCCAAACATCCCGCCAAAATCTCACTCTTTCCTCTGCCCCCATCCCCCTACTGATACATCCCCAAAATCCCCCGGTTCCCATGCTTATTCTTTTCAACAACCCCACCCCATGAAAACCCCTAGGGAAGTTAGTGAATAATCCCAGCCCTGCTACCCCATATTTTGCCTCAGTTATCCTTCTCCTAAACCTTACTTGCTCCTTAAACCTCCATAACCACTTATCTTAAAATGCTATATAAAACCCATTGAATATTCTTTTGAAATAAAATATAAAACCCCTCCAGTGATCTCAACCCCAATCTTTCCCTCTGAATAGGTTGTTTCACCCAATCCCATGCCACTAGGTGATATCTTCTCCTCTATGCACTATCACCCCACAAGAGATTACACTGCATTTTCTCCAACCTCTTCGCCGCATTAGAGGGAATCATGGACAGGAATATTAAATAGATTGGAATGCTCGCTAATGTGCTCTTTTTGAGTGTCAGCCTTCCTCCTTTAGATAACAACCACCTTTTCCTGCTGGCCAACCTAGATTCAACTCTTCTCACTACTGGGTCCCAAGTTGCAATCTCCTTGAATTTTGTTCCTAGTGGCATCCCCAGGTAATTCATTGAAATGTCCATGTTGTTGCAACCCAAAATATCAGCCTTCTGAACAGCTTCCCTGTTATCCCCAATCATCACAAGTGCTGATTTCACCAAATTTATATTGATTCTCTACATTGCCTCCAAAAAAGTAACAGCATCTTACATTATGCAAAGCATTGTCCTCCTGTCACAGAGTAATAAGGTGTCATCTGCAAAGAAATGAATAATCTCCACTTTCCTTTTCCCCTTCCCCTCCCACAATCTCCTAAATATCCCCACCTCTCTGGCTCTCACTAGGAGTTTGTTTAGAGCCCCCATCACCATTATGAATAATAAGGGAGAAAAAGGGTCTCCTTTCCTCAAACCTCTAGTGGCCTTAAAGAAGTTGGAAGAACCTGTATTAACCATAACTGCGAAAGTCGTTGATATAATGCACGCTTTAATCCAACTGCACCATTTATGTCCTAAGCCCAGTCTATTCAGCATTTTAAAAGAGGAAATTCCGTGCTACATGATCATGTCTTTTCCATATTTAACTTACACAAACCCCTACTCTCCCCACTTTCAAGAGGCTATCAACAACTTCATTAGCAATCAAGGGTGCATTAAAGTTTTGTCTACTCCCACAAAAGCACATTGACGATCACTTATCACCTTTACCGCCACTACAATCATTCTCTTTGCTAAAACTTTTACCATTTTCTTTTGTTTTTTTGAGATAGAAGTTTTACCATTATCTTGTACACTCCACTCACCAGATTGACTGGCCTGAAATCTTTGATGTTCAAGGCGCCTTCAACTTTTGGAATTAAGATTAAAAAGTTAGAATTCATGCTTTTAGCAAAAGAACTTATTCTATGAAATTCCTTAAACAGAGCCATCAGATCCCCTTTTATGATCTCCCAGTTCTGTTGGAAAAAGCTCATGTTGGAGCCATCTGGACCATGGCTTTATCACCCCTATAATTCATAAGCTCCCCATAGATTTCTTCCTCTTTGAATTCTCGAGTAAGGAATGATCTTTCTTGGTCCCCCAAACTATCAAAACTCAGGTCATCTAGTTTAGGCCTCCAATGAGAATTTTCAGAGTACAGATCTCTAAAGTAAGACATGACTTCCCACCTCAACTCCTCATTCTCCACCACCACTCTCCCCCTCACCTTCAATTCCTCCACATAATTGACTCGTCGGTGGTTGATTTGGCGAACTATATAAGAATTTTGTATTCCTATCCCCCTCCTCAATCCACTTAAATCTAAAATTTTGCTTTCACTCTATTCCTCCATAATTAAAAGGTGAGCCAAATCGAGAGTTATTGAATTTCTTTAGTGCTTTACTCAGGTTTCTAAAGTTCATATGTTATTTTCTGATTGCCTTTACTTATTTTCTGGAGAGATTTTTTTCTATTATATCTGGAACCCACTTGATTCAGACAAATGGCTATGCTTAAGGTTTTGGGTCTGCTTGTTCTAAACATTTTTCTTTCTTTGCTTCCTTCTTTTCAGAGTCGCACGGACCGCGTTGTTTTTAAACTTTTTGGCAAGGAGCCAAATGATGTTCCTATTGTCTTGCGAGCACAGGTTCTTGCTTCAAAGTTAGTTATGCAACTGTTATTGTTTTCTCACAATGAAAGCATATTTACGTAAAGAACTTGAACTTCCAGATTCTTGACTGGTTGTCGCACAGTCCCACTGACATGGAGAGCTACATCAGACCTGGCTGTATAATTCTGACTATTTACCTTCGTCAAACTGAGTCTGCATGGGAAGAAGTAAGATTGGCGTAAATGAAACTGAATGTGAATTTCCATGCACATTCAGGTCTTAACTTTATCATGCTAAACTTCTTATCTTACAGAGTCTTGCTTGCCTTCTTTACAGCTGTGCAGTGATCTCAGTTTCAGTTTGAGTAGGCTTCTAGATCTCTCAGATAACACATTCTGGACAGCTGGCTGGTTTTTCATTAGAGTGCAGCATCAGATTGCATTTATTCATAATGGTTTGTGGGCTTTGGTTTTTGTATTTTTATCCCTCTGTTCTTTATGTTTGTATGAGTAAAATAGTTGAGAATCAGAACTCCTGTTCCAAAGTTTGTTTCCTGAGTCTCTTATGTTGCAGGCCAGGTTGTTGTAGACACATCCTTACCTCTTACAAGTAACAGCTACAGTAAAATTTTAAGTGTCAAACCAATTGCGATATCTGCATCTGAGAGAGCTCAGTTTTCAGTGAAAGGCATCAATTTGTGTTGGCCTGCTACGAGGTATTAGTTAGTTGTCCATGTGGATTATTTCTTCCAAATTTATCGGCATGATTTCCAATACTCAAGTTCATCTGGAAAAAGTGTGAAACTATTGTTATATATATGTATATATATACACATATTTATATATCCGTAATACTCAAGTTCATCTGGAAAAAGTGCTAAACTATTGTTATATATATGTATATGTATACACATATCTATATATCCGTAATTAGCACTTGGCTAACATTCTCTTATATCCTTTCAAATGTCTAAACAGGTTACTATGTGCAGTAGAAGGGACGTATCTGGTTCAGGAAGATATTCATGAGCTATTAGATGGTGATGATGGTTCCAAGGAGCATGATGATCTCCAGTGTGTTAGTTTCTCTTGCACCATACCAACAGTGAATGGAAGAGGATTTATTGAGGTGCCTTTTCTTTTTCCACATTTCATATTTACACATCCTATTCTTATTTTTATCAATGGAACAATAAAATCAGCAGGTAGATATTAGATGATTGTTATTTAAAAAAAAAGATATTAGATGATTGTTGTCTCTTGATGGCTAGCTATTCATCACCTTTTACACTAGAAGTCTTTTCTGTGGTACCTGAGCAATAGTAGCTTCTCATATCTGTGGAAGTGTATAATCACACTAATGAAGCACAGTTACATTTAGTAGAAGAGGATGGTATATGATGTACTAACTGGTTACCAAAGTAGCTGATTCTTTCTGTTTGTTATTATTACCAAAAGCATAGTTGTTTTTTTTAAATTCCTTTTATCCCACTATTTTCCAACCACTTTATTCTTTGCACCAGAGAAATGATATGCTCTGGTTACTTCTTTCCTCACTGTTTTCTTGTATAATAACTCTGCAATTACATATGTATGTCTATATAGGTTCGAACAAAAATTGGCTAATTTTTCTGATTGCTATTGCGTCCAAGATATGAGGAAAAAAAAGATGTCGAAAATAAAAACCTTTTTTCATAATTTCTTGTACTGTTTTTCTGCTAAGACTCTTTGCTGGAGAAATATAATGTACTGTGATAACTTCCTTTCCCCTTACTGTTGTCTGTCTGACAACTATGCAATTACATTAATATTTCTATACACAGGCATACTTAGTTGAGTCAATTATAACGAGCTAATTCTCTTTGCAGTTTATTATATTTATCAATGTTCTGATATGCATATGTTAACAGTTGACTGTTTATTATCAAAGATGGACAAATTCTTGAATAACTTTCCTTGAGTTGATTGCATGATATCCAGATCGAAGATCACAGTCTTAGCAGCAGTTTCTTTCCTTTTATAGTCGCGGAAGACGATGTTTGTTCAGAGATCCGTATGCTTGAAAATGCATTAGAGTTTACTGGGACAGATGCTGATGTTGGGGAAACTGGAAAAATTGAAGCCAGGAATCAAGCAATGGATTTCATTCATGAAATCGGTTGGCTACTTCATAGAAGTCAAGTGAAGCATAGACTGGTCCACTTAGATCCTAATACTGACCTTTTTCCTTTAAGGCGTTTCAAGTGGCTCATGGAATTCTCTATGGGCCATGAATGGTGTGCTGTTGTGAAGAAACTCCTAAATATCTTTTTTGATGGTACTGTGGCTGCTGGAGAACACCAGACGGTCCAGCTTGCATTATCTGATATGTGTCTTCTTCATAGAGCTGTGAGAAAAAATTGCAAATCTTTGGTGGAACTCCTGTTGAGATATGTTCCTGAGAATGCTCTAGAGGACTTGGAGTCTAAGCAGAAGGAACTGGTAGACGCTGGTCACCAGAGTTTGTTATTTAAACCTGATGCCATAGGCCCTGCTGGTTTGACACCTCTCCACATTGCAGCTGGGAAAGATGGTTCTGAGGACGTACTTGATGCATTAACTGAAGATCCTGGAATGGTAATTCGTCTTATTTTTCACGAATTTTCTTTACAACATCGATTAAAATTCACTTTTCTTTGTTTAACCGTGCTACTCAATCTGGAAACAGTCCCGGTCCATGCTTATTTCCAATCTTTATTCAGTGTCTGGAATTCCTATCAAGTTGCTTCCTTAATTTTTTCAATCGGAAATCAGCAGTGATTTAAATAATTTGTGCTTAGAACATGAGTCAACCATTAGGATCACTGATCAATATTTATAGCCTCTATAATTAAATTTTATTTGTGGAAAGATTCTTTCTACAAGTATTATGTTCTCGCATATTTTATTTCCAGAGTAAGGTACTTGATGTTTTCAGACTTAAGTCAAACTTTCTAACCCAACTTTTTATTCTCCTTGTGTTGATGGTAATTTTTTGCAGACAAATAGGTAACCAGTAGTGCAGAATTCCTTGTTTGTTGTTTCCATTTGTGTTTATAATATCAGATACAATTGCAGAAAGTTTTCTGAACAAAGACAAGAATGTGAGAAAAGTTAAAAACAGAACACTTCGTGAAATTTCTCCACAAACATGCTAATTGGTGTATGTCTATCTCAGGTGGGAATTGAAGCATGGAAGAGTGCCCGTGACAGCACAGGCTTCACCCCTGAAGATTATGCTCGTTTGCGAGGCCACTTCTCATACATCCACCTGGTACAGAGGAAAATTAACAAGAGATCTGCGGCTGGCCATGTGGTTGTTGACGTTCCTGCTCCTCTCTCAGACAGTAAAGTAAGCCAGAAACAAAGTTCTGCGTTGACAACCAGCTTTGAGATTGGACAGGCTGATTTTACATCCATCGGAGGAAACTGCAAGCTTTGCAGCCAGAAGCTGGCTTACGGAACAGCCAGCAGATCTCTGGTGTACAGGCCTGCAATGCTCTCAATGGTGGCCATTGCTGCAGTTTGCGTGTGTGTCGCTCTTATATTTAAAAGCTGCCCTGAAGTTCTGTATGTGTTCCGTCCCTTCAGGTGGGAAATGTTGGACTACGGAGCAAGCTGAAGTCCTCTTTTATCTCCCAACTTAGATGGCGTGGTATAGGTGTTTGTACCTGTGTAAGCATTTATAGACTGTAAAGATCGGTATAACCTGTGATTATGACAGAGTTCTGGACTTAGTAATATTTATCTGACTGTTCACTGTAATTTTGTCATGGCAGTAGAATGGTTATGTATTTCTGTCTATGTGGTATCTTATTTAACACCCATAAGCCTTGTAGCTTGTACCTTATTCCCTAATAACAACAATAATATTGGTTGGCCTATTTTAAGATTCAGGTGTGAATGTTGTGTTTTTATCTGAATCAAATAGATTGCTTTTCCTTTGATGCAGTGGAGCTAAATATTGTGAATCACGCGACACTAGTTCTTCAACATTATACAGTTAATGTTAGTAGTAAATTATTATTTTAATTTTTGACTGACATTCATATGACAATTTTCTCTAATCGTAAATTATCTAAGATAAATTTTAAATTTAGATTACCTCTATAAAGGTGAATTATCAAACTATTGTAAGAATAAATTTTTCAAAACAATAAAATTTTTTTCGTATTATTTTATTTTATTTCTTCTTTTAATAATTATAGCAATTAGGAGTCAATTTTAAAATTTAATAAAAATAATTAATTTATTTTGTTAAAACTACAAATATTAGAAGTATTGATTTGAAACAAGAATATCCCAAGATTCATGAACTCCATAAAACATGCAAAAGAAATGAAAAAAGCTGCAGAATAGTTTTGTAGGTTGAAGTGTTTGAGAGGAAGAGTCTTGTTGGTCTCCTCTCTCTCGGACAACTAACGCATCAAGATGAAAAGTTAGTAGCAAAAAAACAAGGAGAACTTGAATGAGACAAGGATATTTGTACCGAGCAATTACCTGGTTTGTCACTTGTGAAGACTCAGCTAGTCTTCTTTGAAATTTAATTCACTAAATCCGAATTTTAAAAAAAAAATAAATGTGTAGTTTAAATATTTGTGGGTAGTTTTAAGAAATTCGAAAGATTGGGGCAGAGTGAAATTAAGAAAATAGTGTGGGCAAAATGAGAATTTTAAAAAAGAAAAAAGAAGATTTTTGAAAGGAGAGAAGAGAGGGTGTCGAGAAGAGAGAGAAGAAGAGAGTCTGAGAGAGAGAGAGAGAGAGAGAAAAGTCTTTAGAGAGGGAAAGAGATATAATACAGATGTGTGAAAGAGAGAATATTTTAGAGAGAGACAAAGACTGATTTTAGAGAGAGAAAAAAAGGGAAAAAAAGAAGGATAAACAGAGAAGAGAGATAAAGATTGGGGGTAAAGAAAAGATAATTTTATTTGAAATTCATTTCCAAAAGATTACATGCTTTCTTTAGCTTTACAATACTTTATTTATAAACACCAAATGGTACATAAAATTCTTTCCAATTGTTGTTATTGTTGCCGAAATGATGTTTCAGCTATAAATGGCATCACATGGAGGAAGAAGATGAACAGTTGGGCTGGTTTAGAGATGAAGGGTCAGGTTGGTTCACTGTGAGAAGCTGTTATGTGAAATCCCATTTTTTTTTTTCACTGTAGCCAATTCCTAACGTCACTCTCTCTCTTAATATTAATGTCACGAATACTATCCAAACTCTCACTTCTGAGTTAAGAATATTCTTTGTTGATGTTTTTTATTGAATAGTATAATCCTATATATATATATATATATATATACAGATTTTTTAGGACCAAAAAAGAAATAAATAATTAATTATAAATGATACAATTTTATCTTTTTAATTTAATGTACTTTCTTTATAATATCTTTATTTATTTATTTTTTTTAATATTATGATTTTTTTATTTATTAATATCATGATTTTCTTTTTTTCATCTTTACTCAATTTTTAATATTATAATTTCTTCATCTTTAATATATTGATTTACTTCTTTTTTTAACATTCACTATCAAGCTGAAGAGTAGATGTTTATACCAAACTTACTTTGACATCCCAAATGTTAATTAAAATAAATGAATGTCAGATACAGATTTAAAATAATGAGTGCATAATAAAATTTATCCAGCGGAACAAAATCATTATAAATCCCTTACAAATATATAAGAGTTTCAATACATATATATACTAAGGTCAAAAATAGCTATAAAATACAAAACATAAAGACTACTTCTTTCACTATGCTACTGGACTCATCAGAATGCGAGAACGGTCATGCAATCCGACTTGTAGATCCACATTATCCTCATAAACTTTTAAGGGTAAGTCAGCCTGCGGTTTGTCACTTTCTTCCTCATCTGAAAAGAGGCACGGAAAAAGTGAGTTCTATATGTTTAGAAAGGAAAACAGTATTAAATTAATATCGTAAAATTTTAAAAGTTAATTATTTTATCTTACATTTTAACTTCCTCGTTTATCAATCTCACATTATGAAAAATCATTTATTTGTTAAAAAAACGATACGTTAATACAAAATATCAAATATATATCGTGCTAGATAACAGAGAAAATTAAATAAATCATGAAATGCTCAATTTTTTCGTATTATGGTTCGTGAAATCGTTATAACTTTCATATCTGAGAGTATATACAAATTTTCAACTACCCAAGTGGAATGATCAGATTAGATACAAATACGAAAATTTGCTCAGACTTATATTCGGTTGGTCAAACCATGGTATGATATATGACTATGATCGTATTGACCATAGTGGCCCTAGTAGATATTTACAGTCACAACATTACTTAGTAGTGCGTTACCACTCTTGCTAGAGGATACACCGTCATTCCAAACTAAATAGGGAAGGGAAAAAACAGATACTCCTCAGAGATAAAAAGTTTAACGAGACACTTGATGCAATATGCATATCAATATAGATACATTTCAGACCATACAGGCTGTATTCCACTTTCTCTTTTTTTTTTCTTTTATATTTTTTACTGTTACCGATTACATATTATATTTATTACATGCAAATTCATCAAATGTCTACAATTCACATAGCATACTTGAAAACGAGACCGATGCATACAAAATAGGTAAATTAACAATCATATTAAATTAATTTATCTAAAAATACTTCTTAAAACGTCGAAATAAATATTAGATTTCTTACCAAAATCTTGATGTTTTCTCTCTCACCGTTCTCATTTTTTTCTCTTCTTCTTTCACTAGACTACTATCTTTCTCTCTCTCTCTCTAAACCTTTAAGAAATGGAAGAATGGAAGTGTGGAGAAGAAGACAAGGAGGAGGGCAATTTATAGAATTTCAGAACCATTGGATTCGCACCAAATGGCGAAATTCGATGAAGAGAGAGGAGAAAAAGATGCTCGAGACGAAAAAATAAGGGAGGAGGCCTCCTTGGTCGTCGGCGGCGGTGCATCACCCAAGGCAACGGTAGCACACTGCCCAAGGTGACAGGGCTTCGGCTGGCGCACTGCAGGCGCACAGGCCTCCTGCCGCGTGTGTAGGCCCCAGGCACATAGGGCCTCTCCGTGCAGGCTTATTGTGCAGATAGTGCGCGTATAGTGTGCAGTGCTTGTCCGTATACAAGGTGATGCGCGGACGACCTACCTGTGTGTGACAGGACGAGCGTGCAGGTCCTAACCCCATGCCATGCGCGCGGATGGGACATGCACGTTGTGCATACGTCCCACAGCCACTGTACACGTGAATAGTTCCCAACACCCGTACAGGCAACAAGCCTTCTTGTGGGATTTTCCCGCGGGAATATTTTTTTTTTCATTTTGCTATTTTCTAATTTTTTTTCTAAATTTTTATTTTCAATTTAATTTAGTTAAATCAAAATTATTTAAAATAAAATAATTTAAAATAAAACTTAAATAAATAAAAATCAACTAAAATCACAAATCACGATAAATGTTAAATAACGTAAATTAATTAAGTCCAAAGCGGTCAAATACTCAAATAAATAGAGTTTTCAAATCATTTAATACAGTAATGGGCGGGGTGTTACACTTACTAACAAGAGCTAAGCACCTTTTAGTTAAAATGTCTGTCAGTTAAGAATTGATGAGCATGTATGACATACATATTAAGTTATTGTCAAACTTTTCTTTGATAAAATATTTGTCAACCTCAATATTTTTGATCCGGTCCTATTGTATCAGATTGTGAATGATATCTTGGTTGATCTATTGTTAAAGAGTCAACGTATAAAAATTTTCACTTGATCTTAATATATTTTAAGGTTCTTTTTATCCATAATAGTTTACATACCCCTTGTGCCATTACTTGAAACTCTGATTTTACACTTGATCTTGAAATGACATTTTGTTTCTTTCTTCTTCAAGTGATTAGGTTATCTCCAAAGAATATACAGTAGCCTATAGTAGATCTTTTATTTATAATCGATCCTACATAATTTGCATTAATATAGGCTTCTAGGAGTAATTTGACATTATTCTTAAACATAATTTATTTCCATGGTGATCCCTTTAAGTATTGCAGTACTCTATAGATTGCTTGTAGGTGCATTTATTTTGCAATGTGCATAAATTGACTTGTAACACTTACTTCATAGACAATGTTTAGTCTTGTATGGAATAAATAAATTAATCTTTCAAATATTTTTTGATACATTTCCTTGTTGTTGATATATCTCCCTCTACTATTTTTAATTTGTGATTATGACTAATATGGGTGCTACTTGGTTTGCATGCTAATTTGTCAATACTTTTTGGTAGGTTGTGAATGTATTTATGTTAAGAAATAAAAATTTCAGATATAGAGTGAACAACTTTAATTCTCATAAAATACTTTAAGTTGCCTAATTCCTTAATTTCGAATTCTTTTTCTAGTCATTGTTTTAATGTTTGTTATTTATTCTTATCGTTTCTTATTATAATAATGTCATCATGTTTCATTGTGAATTTTCTCATTTTGTCATTTTTAAATCACTTTGTATTGGTTGTTTAAGAATATGAATGTCAAAAATGAAGTTATCATGTTTTATACCTTTTTGCCTTTTTTTTTTCTTTTTCTCATTTTCTTTGTCTTGTTTTCATTTCTTATTTACTATTTTGCGTGTTGCTATTTGGTAAATTTTATTGTTGGTTCTTTTTACCTTAAGTTGTTGTTGTAACCCTTAGTTAGATTTTTGTTGTTGAGCCATTGTGTACTTTTTTTGTATTGGTTTTACATGCATAAACTCATGTTAGTGTATGATTAGCCATATGTTTTCTTTTAAGTATTGTCTATGAACACTCCAGTAAAAAAGACAACTTTTGTACAATAGGCTCTCTTTTAATTTTAGTGAAGAAAAGTTTGTTTAGTAACCTTATAATTATTTTTCTCATTTTACTTTACTTTTTATTGTACAAGTTTGACAAGTAAAGATTACTAAAAACTTAAGGAAATGGTGTTGGTTGTTAGTTTCTAGTTCTTTCTTTTAAAAATCATGACTTTAATGCTTTATGGAACATTTCAAAATTTCATAACAAAAGTTGTCTTCGTTTTGGTATGCTTTTGAATTCATTTTTGCATTATGTTCATTTAAATTAGATTGACTTTTGAGGTTTTAACCATTTTAATAACATATCAGTAACTTTCTTTTTAACCTCCTATAGTCATTTAAGTTTAGTGGCAATAATATGTTATACTTTATTTTTGTACACATTTTGCTAGGACCACCATATTTTCCCTAAAGTATACTTGCATTGTCTCTTTTTTGCTTGCTACTTGTTATTCCCTTCCTTATGGCTTGTTAATTGTTTTATTTGAACTGTTTGCCACTAATTGAGTTAACTTTCTAATTTTTTTACTTTTTTTATTCTGTTTATATTATGATATATTTCTTTAGATGTATGAGGATTTAATATGATTAAAAAAATATTTAATTATTATTTAGTAATATATCATATTATTATAAAATGAAATGTTTTGACAAGAGTTTGGTGGCTACCAAATTAGCTTAATGAGCACATTAAAGATATATAAAGTGACAAGAATGATTTTTAAAATAAATACTTAATATTTTAAGAGATCAAACATTCCGTCGTATATGACATAATATATATTAGTTTATCCAAATTCAGTAGTATTCTTATCATGTTGGTATTGTGATGAGTTGTTTAGAAAAGAACTATATTTAAAGTGAATTGATTTCATAACAATAAAAATTCAATAAATATTGTAAATTTAAATATCTGTTTATTAATTTAAATAATTATTTTTTGTAACAAATAAAAAGCAAATAATTTTTTCTCCTATGAGCTGAATAATGATTGTATTCATAATATTTTAAATAAGCTCTTACGATAATGTTGTTGTATGAATGCTTGTAAGCATATTATTAAGAATACATTCTAAATTTAGTTCCCATGTGAATATAAAGGGAGCATGGATGATTTTTTGCTGAAGGGAATTTGAAGAGAAATTGATCCCGTTGAGTTAAATTTAGCCTTGTAATACTCTAATTTTATTAGAACTAATTTTATTATTATTTTTTTAATTATTATTAAGTTTTTCTTTCGAAGCACATCCCCTTATTAAAGTTAACCCATTCTTCTTTTGAAGCAATCACAAAGCCAGCCCAAAAGAAAATCAAACCCAACCCCGCGACGTAAACTCTGCGCATGAAGTACGACAACCCAGCTTCGTAGTGGAAAAGCCATGGACGCCGTCGTTTGAAAAAGAATCCATGTTTTGCTTCTGGTATTCGAACACAATCAATAGGTCGGGTTTTCATTTGATTCAGTAGGCTTCCATGGAGAGAGAGGGAGCTGTGGATGAGAGAGGCACGCAATGAGTTGGCATCGAATCATGAAATCAACGCCGAGAGGGGCTTGTAGATTTTGTTGCAAAGGTATCGAGCTGGAACACGAGAATCGTGGGTACGCGTGATTCTCGGGAAGAAGAAAGACTCGTGGCGGCACCTGTAAAGGAGAGGAGTGGACCGCAATTGTGAGAGAAAAGGGAAGGTTGCTGCGGGGTTCTTGTATTTGGTATACGGGGAGGGCGAACGGGAAGAGGAAGATGGATGTTTGGGTCTGTTATTGAGTAAAAATGGAGACTGAACAGTGACAGTGATTCAGAGAGATAGAAAGATGAAGATTTTCAGGGTTGAGAAGTGCCAGAACAGTGAGGAAAAATGTCTGAGGTGAATTTCGGGTATTGATTGGAAAATCAGAGGAAAAAAGTGGAGACCGTGAGCAAGAGAGTGTGAGCCGAGAGGGAGGATTTTGGTAAACTTTTGGGTTTCTTTTTCAGGTCCGTGTGCAACGTTGTGTAGAGAGAAGAAGTGAAAAAAGGATTTGCTCTTTGATTTCAGGTACTCTTTAAATTTGTTTAATTTCTGTTTGCTTTATTCTATGTTTTATGGATGTGATTTGAGGATTTCTTGAATGTCAAAGGAAAAAGATGCCGTTAGTTGACTTGAAATAGGACTATCAAACACTTCTTCTGTGGTGTCCTATGTCCTATCAACTTTAGTCCCTGGTTTATAGTCTTTCGCGAGTGAAGTGGTTGTGGTCGACCAGGTCAAAGAAGAGACATGGGCAAGGAGAGGCATATGAGGGAATAAACAATACAATAAGAAACTAGGCCTTGTCACATTGGCTACCTTAGAGGTTATTTGAAAAGAAAGAAATAGGAGAGCCTTTTGAGAGTATAGAATTGTCCTTTTGGTAGAACTAAAGATACTTGGATCCATACACTTAGTTTTTTTTAAAGTACTGTTTTTACACCAGTAAGGACTTAGTAAATGTGATTCATTTTGTCAAATTTGTAAATAAGTTTGTCTATGGGTTGCATTTTGTTGGTGTGGGTCAGTATTACACTCTCTTGTCTTTCGAAGTGTATCTTAGTTTTTGTTCTATGTCACTTAAGGCTTGTATATTTTGCTTACTAAATTAGTAGTCCCAAAATACTCCTTTGTGACTCTATATATAATTCTAATTTTTACTCTTGAGCAAATAATCGTTAATATTAAAAGCATTCTCCATCCTCGGAGTCAATATAAAAAGTTGAATTTAGAGAATCAACAAATTTATTTTTCTCATGGAACTCCTTGAACAAGCCCAAAAATGTCACTCATAATCACATCCCAACTACTTTAGAGAAATGCCGTATCATGAGTAGGAACTTTGTTGCAAGGCGACCCTCATCTCATCTTTAGAAAACCCTTTGAAAGCTAATGCATCATGTCTAACTAAGGAGGCAAAAGCATTATTGCCAATTTCGCACTCCATGTTTTAGGTTCAATGTAAGGCTGCAATATAACTTCACAATTGCTTCTTTCAACGTGTTATTAATTTGAAACTCAATTACTTCTTTCAGCCAAATGGATGGATCAGTGACCTGAAACTTCTCACTCTTTTTTTTTTGCTGGGTAGAAAACTCCTCTCTCCTAACATCTTGGATGTTGTCTAGCTTTCCCAATAGGCGGATAGTAAGATGTGGACATTCGAATCCTTGGGAAATTAAACTTGCAAATCCTTTTTGAAAATAAGAAGTACGATTTTCAGACATTGCTCTATCGGCATTACATAGGAATTGATAGACAGTGATCTTGTAATGATATGGGATTTGGAGCCGATAATCCTCTGCTTGGTCTTTTGTATTTTTGAGTTTCTTTTTTGTTTATTTTTTTTGATTCTTTTACTTGAAGTTTTGAGGATGATGTTTTATTCTCTAATTATGTATTTTCTTCCTCTTCTTTATAGTGCTTTTTTTTAATCAAAAGCACTTGATCCTTTTTCGATCACATACTCAACATTCTGATTGTTGACTCGTGTTCATTTGCTTCAAAATGTTCTTTGTGCTTATTTTAAGCTTGGTATAGATGTTTTTTCTCCTTTTTTTTTGTTTCCTTCCCCTGTTCAAACACTTGCATCTTCACTCTTTTGAGAAAGTTATCAAAGTTTTTTTACTCATTATATTATTATTATTTTCTAGAGTACCTCTCATGACTAATTTTCTTATAAAATCCATCTGTAAAGTAAATATTCACTGTGAATGTAATTTTAAAAAATTATTTGTTAAAGGAAAAATAATTGATATTTTTATATCAAATTAAAGAGCAGATATATCTAAATTTAAATTCAATGATCGAAGCTCTTTTATTGAAGATGGCAACCAGGCCAGTGGAGAAACGAGTCAAGTACAAAACTTCAGTGAAAGATCCGGGTACTCCTGGTTTCCTCAGAATGGTAATTTACCTTCACTTTAGCTATTTTATTAATGTTCTTTTCAACTATAAGCAGATTCATGTTTCAACAAAGAGAAAATTATGTTGTGCTTTATTGAGTTTATTTCTCTTTTACATTTTACGTATTTTTTTGCAATCAAGTAATAAGATAAAATTGTAAATAAGAAGTGTTCCCTTTTCCCAGTTGCTTTAATAGGTTTAAGATGAGGTGGCAAAGTAGTTTCATATTCTTTAGATTCTATATAGTGGTATTATGATTGGTAGATATAGAAAATGTTACTTGTCCAAAGAAAAGATAGAGGAGCTTATAAAATTTATATTATTAATGTGGGATATAATAGTTAAGGTGAAGAGGCTTACTCTTGGAATCCTGTATGCATCAAACATTAGGTGAGGGTTTATCCTAGAGAGAGAAAAATAGTGATGTAAGCTTCTAAGAAGAAGACTTTCATGTTTTTTCTACAACTAGGATCCTAGTTGCAGAAAGAAAGTCTTTCGACTTGGAATAATGTGTAGAGAAGTTGATGGAATTGAGATGAATGAGAATGGCCGAGGCTTTGGACGAGAAGGGAGGTGGTAAGTACCTGTCCTCACAAAGAGACGGGAAGAAGGGAGGAGAAATCTTCTTCCCTAAGGATTCTCATGAAGGTGGATGGTTGAGGTTGTTAGTGTCATTATGCGATCAGGTTGGGAAACCATGAATGGCCCATGCAGGAATCAGTACCTTGAAAACCACCATTGACAAGCGGCTTCGAGGGTTCAAAGCCACATAGTTGGTCATTGGAAGTTCAGTGTTGCCCTGACTGTTGCACCTACTTGAGGGTGTCGTTGGAGTTGAAGTTGGAGCGATTGTCTGTAGAGGTGGTGAATGAGCAGGAGAGACACAGAATCAAGTAGGGAAGATGGAGCAAAATTTGAATTTAGACTCAATTCTGTTGAGCCTTTTAAGTTCGGTTATAAGTAGGCCCTAAGTGCCTAATTTCATCCAAGCTCACTCTTTCTTAGGTTGAAAAATTGGAGAAGTCCAAAAGGAAGTTCTTTGTGGGGGAAAAGAGGAAATAGATATCAAAGGTTTGGTCCAGAGTTTGGGTGGCATGTGAATTCAAGTAGGAGGGGAGAAAAGTCAATGTTTTTTATTAGGCTCTGTTGGCGTGATGGACCTTCCTGAGGTCAGATAGCTCTTCGAAGGTCTATTTTTTCTAAACATACTTGGTGAGAGCAGTCGACTTGGGTTTGATGTTTTGTAGGTGGTGTTGGGAGAGGGGGGGGGGGGGGTTGATTTCGAGGGAGGAGGGAGGTTTGGGAATGAAGCAGGAGGAGGAATGATGGAGGCTTTTGCTTCTGAGGTGCTCATGTTGAAGTGCATTAGGGGGAGATGTTGGTGGTAGACAATGATGTCATGGGTAGAGAGAGAGGGGAGAAAAATTGGGAATTGGCTGTTGTTGGTTTTAGTGAGGGCAATACTAATTGTGTGTGGGGGGGATGAGAATGAGGAACGAGTAATCAACATTATTAAAAAAAATAAACAAGATGTTGGGAATGAGTTTGAACGGTTTTAAGGACCAAGCCCTCGAGCTCTTTAGGGCTATTATCAACCAAAAGAGGGCAAAGGGAAAATCAAAGGCCCCAAGATCCACGTAGCCAAAAAGGGGAGTAGACAAGGAGAGGGAGTTGAAAAGGTTTTAGTTATCCATTAGTTATGACAAGCCAAGTAAGGGAGAGAAGGGTAACAATGGGGATCCTCAATTGTTCTAGTATGTTAAACAAAATCATTTCATATAAAGCGCGAAGTTTGATTGACCCAAAGAAAAGAATAGCAGTAAAGGGTGCTTGGCAAGGTGGAAGCCTATTGTCATATGTTTTTAAGAATCAAAAGTAGAAATTTTTTTTAATGAGGTGGCCCATAGTTTATGCCAAATTGAGAGTTGGGGTGGAGAAATTTACTAGTAGGTGGGGTGTTAGTGTTTTGGAACGAGAATGTTCTGAAAGTAGGGAGGGTGCTTGATCTCTCGGGTGTTCAAACATTAGGTGAAAGGATGGAGATGGATATTCACAGGGGGTTTATGGGCTAGGTGAGGGAGGGGAGAAAGAGAAAGTGTGGAGGATATGGAGGAGTGAAAAAGGTGGTGGGACCTTCCATGGTTGAATGGCGGAGATTTCAATATGGTCCTGACAAGTTATAAGAGGTATGATGGAAGTTTTTTTATAACCTATTATGAGTAATCTCATGAGATAATGGATAGGCTAAATTTTATGGATTTACGTTTTTCTGGTGGGAAATGGATATGGTTGAATGCCAAAGAGAGTCCATCCTTCTCTAGAATTGACTGTTTTACTGTTTCTAATTCTTTTTAGGATAAGTTGCTTGGATTAATGTAGAAAACAATGCAGCGCAAATTGTCTCCAATCAGTTCCCAATATGCTTGAAGATGAATGCCATTAGTTAGGATTCGGCTCTTTCAGATTTGAGAACAAGTGGTACACAATTGCTGGTTCCAATGAAAAAAATCAAAGGATGGTGGGAGGAAATGGAGGTTGAGGGTTTTGCTAGATCCAAAATTGCTAAGAAGGCAACAAATGTAATAGGTGGAATAAGGAGGTATTGGGAGAGGGAAATAGGATGCGGAACGAGCTCTTTACCGAGTTACAGGGACTAGATTATTTGGAGGGGGAAGGAGTCTTTCTGAGGAAAAAGTTGGAAGGTGATAGAGGGTTAGACTAGAGTTAGCCGACCATATCGTTTTGTAGGAGATTGATTGGAAGCAACAATCTAGGTCCGAATAGATTAAGGAGAGGGGCAAAAACACAAAATTCTTTTATTGCATAACCAACAACCACAAAAAGTGCCATTTCATTGAGTTGGAAGTGGAAAAAAGGATGGTAAGAGGGAACAAGGAGCTAAGGGAGAGTGTCAAGTTTTTTATGAGAGCCTATAGAAGGAGGTGGAGTTGTGAGGACCCGCTCTTGATGGGCTCAGTTTCATTAGACTAATTGATGCAATCTTAAATAGGCGTTGTTGCAGAAGAAAATTCATGAGGCTATGAGTTGCCAGTGGGACAAAGCTCTGGGGAATAAGTGGTTTAATATAAAGTTTTCTATTATAATTGGAGGTTTTAAAGGGAAACTTATTGACTCTTTTGAAGAATTTCACGCTTCTGGTGCCTTTATGAAAAGCCTAAACTCTACTTTATTGGTGTTCATCTTGAAGGTTCAGGATGCTTCTATTATCATGAGCTTGAGGCTTGTTAGCCTAGTCAGTGGGGTCTACAAAATTGTGGCCAAAGTCTTGGCAACAAGATTGGCTAGGGTGGTTGGGAGTATGGTGGGGCAGTGTTAACATGCCTTTGTGGGAGTTAGACGGATTCTAGATGGTGTCTTATAGCAAATGATGTTGTAGGTAATGTGTTGAAAAAGGGAGTATGAGGATTTTTATGTAAACTTGACATAGACAAGCCATATGACCATGTAGCTTAGAGCTTTTTGTTCTACATGATGAGAAGGTTAGGGTTCAAATTCAAGCAGAGAACTTGGATGAAATCATGCAAAGAGACCTCCTGTTTTACTCTCTTGGTTAATGGAGGACTATCTAAGTTTTTCGAGGCTTTCTAGAGGTTGGGACATGGTAATCCCTTGCCCTTGTTCTTTTTTTATGGTTATGGAGGCTTTTAACAAATTATTAATGAAGGTAAGGAACTTCATCTCTTTAGGGAGTGAAGGTAGGGAAGACAGGGGAGGAGGTGGAGCTTGCACATTTATTTTTCATTGAAACACTATTATTTTGTAAGCTGAACATTAGAGACATTCTCAATTTAAAATGTATTATGTTGAGCTTCCAAGCTGTTTTTGGTCTCGATATTAACATGCCAAAGTTAAAATTAGTTCAACTGGGGAATTCCAGGGAAGTTGAGGATCTAGTCACCATGTTGGGGTACAAGAATATCAATCTTCCTATTGATTGTAATATTTTATTATTTAATTAGTTAAAATGATGTATTTAGAGTTCTTTTAAAATAGTAATCTCATGTTATTAGAATTATAGTAGAATAAGAATTTTCTTATCAATAAATTAGGAATTCTATAAATACTCGAATGTAACAACATAAATGGTGAAAAAATAAAGTATATATTTTTTCTCTATAAATCAATATGGTATTAGAATTAAATAAAGTTATTTTAGGGTTCTAATTTTAAGATTTTTTTCAAAATCTAAAATAACAAAATAGACTGATTTGAGAATCACCTGTCAAGATCTAATCTCACCACCACCCTAGACGGAGTCGCAGCTTCATCGTCGGCCTACCCTTGACTCAGATTACCCAATTCTACAAGCGCCGTGACACACACTGCCGCCGGTCGCTGCACACGCCACCACCGACTGCCATGGTCCGCTGCGATTTTACTGGGAATCTTTATAGAGATTGTTGGTGAGCTCAGATACGGCACGGATCTGGTGAAAATTTCGCTGGAATTGCTCGGATCTTGCTTTCTCGAGCCTGGTCTCCGCAGATTGTCTTCTTCTCTGGTTCTTCGGCTGCATCTGCACACAAATATGCCTTCTTCTCGTGCGAGCTGCTTCGACCGGCCTTCTTCTCATGCGAGCTGCTTCGACCGGCCTTCTTCTCGTGCGAGCTGCTTCGACCGGCCTTCTGTGGTCCTTTTTTTGGCTCTTTCGTGTGCGTCCACCTAAAAGTTAGTGATATCGACGCTAATCTGGCTTTTTCGCATGCGAGCCATTCTGACCAGCTTTTTCTGGTCCTTTTTTCGGCTCCTTAGTGTGCATCCGCCTATGATTTTGCGATACTGGTGCTTATCTGGTTTTTCGCGTGTGAATCCATTTCGACCAGCTTTTTTTGATTCTTTTTTCAGCTCCTCTGTGCATGTACATCTCTGGTTTTGCGAACCAACACTAATCCGATTCCTCCGTGCGCGAGCCGCTCTGACTAGCTTTTTTTGGTCCTTTTCAAAACTCTTCCACGCGCATCCGCCGCTAGTTTGTAACTTGATCTGCAAGTTGGACATGTGTGATATCAATGCACCAACTTGAGGAGAAGTGTTGATTAAGATATTTTATTATTTAATTAGTTGAAATGATGTAATTAAAGTTTTATTAAAATAGTAATCTCATGTTATTAGGATTCTAGTAGAACATGAATTTCTTTATCAGTAGTTTAGAAATTTTATAAATATTCTAAGTGTAACAAAATAAAGGGTGAAAAAATAAAATATATATTTTTTTTTCCAAAAATTAGCACTTCCAATTAAATATATGGGTCTTCCTAGTGCAAAATTCGAGGGCATTGCATCATCTGACCCAGTGGTATACATATGTGAGTCTCGTTTGGTAGGTTAGAAGAGGAGTTTACTTTCAGATGTAGAAAGATTCACTCTCATCAAAAGCTGAATGAGTAATATCTCTATATATTTCATGTTTTTAGCCACTAACCCTGTAAGTATGGCTAAGAGATCGGAAGCAATTCAAGGTAGATTTTCATGGGGTGACTCAGATGAGAAAATGCGATATCATCTTGTGGCTTGGGGTATGGTGAAGTACTTGCATAAAAAAAAGGTGGTATGGTAGTGAGGTCTTTGGTCGAGTTCAACATGGCTCTTCAAGGGAAAAGGCTATGGAGATTCATGAGAGAGAGGGAGAGTATGTGGAGGAAGGTGATTGGGGCAAAATTTGTGGTCAAGAAACTTAGGTGGTACGCCAAAATTCTCAAGGGGCTGTATGGTGCTGGGCTGTGGAAGAGAATTAGTATGTGTAAGGAGAATTGCATTAAATACATTTAATGGAGAGTTACGTCGGGAGAAAACATGAGCTTATGGAAGGACAACTGGTTGAAAGGGAGGGTTCTTTATTTGAAATTCCCAACAATTTATGATATTTCTTGAAACAAGGATATTAATGTGAAGGATATTTATCGTGGAGGGGGATCGGATGTTGAGTTGTGGAGAAAGTTGAACAACTGGGAGGTTTATGATTACTTGGGGCTACTCAGTGCACTTTCCCAGATGGTGAGGGGCTTTTCTCAGTCAAATCTTACTACCAATATTTGACAAGAGGAGAGGTGATGGAGTGGTTTCCACGGAAGTTGGTGTGGAAGGTGAGGGCTACTCTCAGTGGTGCGTTTTTTGTATGGGAAGTAATTTAAGAATGCATTCTCATGCTGCATAAGTTGATTAAGAGTGCCAAGATTTTGGTGAATAACCGCTACTTATGCAAAAGCGGAGATGGGACATGTCATGTTCTCCTTTATTGCTCATTAATGCGCCAATTATGGTCTGTGGCTTACAGTTTATTGGGTTTGAGCTGGGATGATGCAGGAACTGTAAGGATGAGTTGCGGGTATGGTGAGACATTTAGAGTGATATCTTTTGTATAGGCTTATCCCTTTGGCTACATATTGGGTTATTTAGCAAAAGAGTAATATGAAGGCTTTTGAGGACATAAAAGCTAATTTTAGTTGATCTAATGACTATTGGTTTTAGGCTCGGAGTTTTTTGATTAAGTTTCAACTGCTTTTCTCGGATGAGAATTTTGGGACCTAATTGACTTTTTGCTAGAATTACATTTCTTTTATTTAGAGGATATAATGATTCATATTAGAGCAAAAGGTTATGAGCTATTTACGTTCGATATTTGAATATTTTCGCACAAACTTATGAGGAGGATGGAGAGCAAGACTGCGTCATATTCGAGTTATTGATAGGTCATTTGGATGAAGTTCCTAGAGAACTTTGTGCCAGTAGAAGTGCACCACGTGAATAAGGAGAAGATGACATCCATCATGGTCATAGAGAGCACCCTGATGGTAGTCTTGCTGTAGAAAGCCTTTTTTCCAAAGTACAACAAACTTGATATCCGCAATAAGAAACATAAAAGGGCTGCTAGGAAGTCCTGACACCATGAAATAACCAATCAGGTAGATGCTCTTAATTGTACCTTTTATTGGACTCCAAATTAAGAAATATGATCAAGGTGATGGTGGTGTGAATCTGGAGCAGCCTTCACCAGAAAAAAGGAGACGACAAAGAAGAAGGGGAACACAGTTTGAAGAATCAATTACTGGAAAATCAACATGGTTCTTACCTTTTTTTTTTGAGATAAAACTGTAGTAATATATTGAAATAGGGCGCCAAGGGGGCGTCAACCCATGTACAAAAAGATTTATAAGTTAATTAACATATTTATAATTTACTCTAAATCATCATAATGGGTGATGCTATGTTCTATTATTATGAAACTAAAAATATGGAACCATTTGTTCAAAATATTGCTAAAGCTATCTTCTTTCTCTTCAAAAGCTCTATTGTTCCTTTCATTTCAAATAATCCAGAAGATGGTAAGAGGGATGAGTCTGAATTTTTTGTTATTTCTGCTTATCATTTCCCATGCAAGCAATTAATTTTCGACGGCTCCAGTCATGACCCAATGGATGCCAAGTAAACCATAGACCATGAACTATAGAGAATAAGTGCTGGGGCACCAAAGCAAAAGATGGTTACAGGATTCTAAATTATTCTTGCACAAGTAGCATCTGTTTGTTAGGATAATGCCTATTTTCATGAGATTATCTATGGTAAGTATACGATTTTTGGAAGCTTCCCAGGCAAAGAAAGAGATTCTAGGAGATGCATCTGCCTTCCATATCATTTTTGCTGGGTACACCTGCTTGAACCTGCTATTTTGACCAGCAATGTGGTTATAGAAGGATTTGATGCTAATTGATCCACTTTTATTCAAAGTCCACATCAACTTGTCTTCTCTATTGATACTTGTAGATTTCAGCAAATCCATCAAATTTTCAAACTCCTTAAGTTCCCAATCATTCAAATTTCTGTGCAATACAATATTTCAGCTCCTGCCAATGCTGTTATCAAACGCGTGCTCAATACTCATTAGTTTGTCCTTGAATAAAGCATAAATTTAGGGAAAACGGGATTGCAGATTATTGTTTCCGCGCTAAATATCTGACCATTTTAACCATTGCCCACCTCCCATTTAGAGCAGTGCATAGCTTCATTGCCCACTTTAGAGATACTCTTCCAAAGACTCACACCATAGTTACTACGGTTTATCAAATTTTGATAGGCATCCTTCATGTTCCATTTGGAGTCAACAATTTTTTTCCACAAACTGTTTGATTCATTCCAATATCTCCAGACTCATTTACCATGTAAGACTTTATTTAAAGTCTTTAAGGATCTCAAACTAAGGACACAAGAACTGATGGGAGTTTTCACCTCTTCCCAATTTACGAGATGGAATTTTTTCTTATTTTCCTCATCTCCCCATAGGAATCTGCATTGTATGCTTTCAAGGATTTTGACAACCTTTGTAGGGTTGGTGAGGAGGGAAAGATAGTAAGTTGGGAGGTTTGATAATGTGCTCTTGATCAAAGTCAATCTCCCTCCCTTAGACAAGTAATTTCTTTTCCAACCAGCGAGATGTTTATAAAAAATATCATTTATTGGCTCCCAACTTTTTGGATCTTTACGTTTCACTCCAAGAGGGACCCCAAGGTATTTGATGGGAACCGTTGCTTATTTGCACTTTAAAATTGAAGCAAGAGGTTCCACAATGTTGTTAATCCCAAAACCCGCAATCTCAGATTTTGACATGTTGATCTTGAACCCCGAAACAGCTTGGAAATAGAGAAGAATACATTTAAGATTAAGCAGCATATTAACATCGAGTTGGCAGAAAATTAGGTGTCGTCGGTAAAGAATAGATGAGTGATCTCAATGTTTTCCTCTTTACCCATTCTGATCCCTCCAATGAGATTCAAATTTTTTGCTTTCTCAATAAGATTGTTTAATGCTTTCATAACCATAATGAAGAGTAATGGAGACAACGGGTTGCTTCGGCCCAACCCTTTAGAAGCATTAAAGAAAGTGGAAGGACCATCATTGACCATGACAGCGAAACTTATTGTGGAGATGCAAGTATTAATCCATTTTCGCCATTTTGAATTGAAACCAAAACGAATGAGCATATAGTGTATGAAGTCCCAGCTAACATTGTCAAAAGCCTTTTGCATATCCAATTTACATAGTAGCCCCCCCTTTTTGTCTCTATTAAGATCATTAGCCACTTTATTTGTAATTAGAATGACATCAAGAATTTTTTTTCCTTCAATGAAAGCGTGTTGACAGTCCCCGATGATGAAATTTAATGCCTTAGAGAGTCATCTAGCAATACCTTGGATAATAATTTGTGAACATTGCCCACAAGACTGACTAGTCTAAAATCAGTGAATCTGTTGGCTCCTTCCTTTTTAGGGATCAAGACAAGAAACGTGGAGTTGATTGATTTAACAAATGAGCCATTCTTGTGGAAATCATTGAAAAATTCAAGAATATCATTTTTTAGCACATACTAGAATTCTTGAAAGAATTTTAGATTAAAACCATCAGACCCTGGAGTTTTGTCACTATTACTCTCTTTTAAACAGTTGTAAATTTCTTCTTCAGAGAATTCAGCTTCAAGTGTTGTTCTGTCAGTATTATTTATTTTGCTGAAATGTATGTTATCGAGTTTCGGCCGTTTTTCAGTAGTTTCTTGGTATAAGGATTTGAAATGATCTTTTGCAGCTTCTCTTATGGCTTTGTTACCTCTGACCAGTTGACCATTAACCGAAAATTCCTCCACATAGTTTACTCTTCTTCTATGATTCGCCAAACAATGAAAAACTATGTGTTCTTGTCTTCATTTCTAATCCATTTTTCACGTGTTTTCTGTTTCCATAATACAACTTCCAAATGCACTCTGTTAGCAAGTTCCTCGCGTACACTATTTCTTTTCTCAACATGTTCAGGAAGGAGAACATAATTGTTTGCCAAGATGTCCATTTCAGCCAGCTCATTTAGTAGATCGTCAGTTTTGTTTTCTTCCTTCAAATCTACTTCCTTGGTACAAGATACAAGATTTAATTTCGTGTTTGAGTCTGATTAGCTTTTTAGAGAGTCCGAAACTTGCTATGCCATTTACAATCTGTTAGTTCTATGTCAAGCTGATTATAGACTTAAAACTGTTCACTAATAACCCACTTGTTGTCAAATCGGAACGGGGTTGGTCTCCATTTGATCCCATTAGAAGTAAGACATATAGGAAAATGATCAGATATAGGTCGAGGGAGTACTTTTTGGTTGAGATTCGACAGAGACAGAAGAAGCTCAGTGGATATCAAGAATCTATCAATTCTGGAGTGAGAAAGCTTGTCTCTTTGGTTGCTTCAAGTCCACTTTTCCCCTTTGAGAGGAATGTCTTCTAGCCCCAGATTGTCAATATTAACTTTGAATTCTTGAGCGACAGAAGTAGAAAAGTTTTTCCTTGATTGTTCATTGCGGTGCATAACCATGTTGCAGTCCCGCCCACTATCCCATTTTCCCCCTATCTGGATTGACATTGGAGCAGCTCATTCCATAATTTTTCTCTGTTCGATGTGTGTCTTCAGCAGTAAATTCCAGAGAAGGACCATTTTTCTTTATTTTTCTTATTGAGAAATAAGCAAGAAATAGAAGTTTCACTTTTTATGTAGTCGGTACATTCCACCAATTCTGATATCCAACAAATGAGGATACCACCAGCAGTGTTGTCCGCCGGAAGATAGAGCCAGTCAGAATAATGAGAACCCCACACACTTTTGACGGTATTCTTGTCAATATTAATGTGGTTCTCTTATTGGCGGTCAATTTTACCTCGACTTCTATATATGTACGTGACTTATGCAGCTAATCTGAACAAGCTATGCATAAAAGGTTGAGTTCTCTTGCGTGGTTCTCAAAGAGATCGTTGAGTTCTCACTTAACAAGCCTATTCTATTGAGTTCTCACTTAAAAAGGTTGAGTTCTCTTGCGTGGTTCTCAAAGAGATCGTTGAGTTCTCACTTAACAAGCCTATTCTATTGACCAAAATCTCATAACTAGATCCTAAGTCAGGAATATAGGACTTTCTCACTCAAGGAGATTTTTGGGTTTCCTCTTAAAAACCAGAACTTTTCTAGGCAAGATAGGTCCAGAAGAAGCATGCAGAAGACTTCTGTAATTTCTTTTTATGATTTTCTGTTTCAAGATCTATAACAGAGCAGGAGGGCTGAGAAAAAATTCCAATTTGTTCCTTCACTAAGGTCTAATGGTTGGTGGTCCTTATAGAGCTTTGACTAATTTTCTGCAATTGTAAATCCTTTATATAGTAGACCCAGTTGGAAGCCCAGAATGGATTTTATTATATTTTTTAAGAAAAAAAATCTAATAGACACTGTAACTTTTGTTATAATAAATATTGGGCTTATAGGACGGTGAAGCGACTTCTCTGAGTAATTGATTAAACATGTATACATGTGCATTCCTGTGATACAGCTATGTGGCTAAGAGATTGTTGTATTCTCTACAGAGGGAAGAGATGTTTATATTCATCCCCAATGATCCAAGGTCAACTACAAAGCTCAAAGTGCAGCTTCAAACCATAAAAGGTCCACTTTTGGTGCTTACTGTTGTATGGGTTTCTGTGATTTTGGTATATATGAATATATGTGTAACCAAATGTTTTCATGGAAGTATAGAATTCTTTAAAAAAAGAGGTAAAATAAAGAGGTATTGATTTTAACCCAATTTACGTTGTCAGCTACTAATTCTGAATCTTTGGCGGAATGAATATGGGAATGCATAAGTTTATAACTTGCTTTGATATGTTTTATTTAACAAGGACTTTGTTTTTCCTCTTAGTTGTCTACTGGTTCTGCGGCTATGTTTTCATCTTCTTTGTGATAAATTTTTAGGTCAAAAACACACCAAGGAGGGATCAAATAAACCACCCTGGCTTAATCTAAGCAATAAGCAGGTTTTTGTCCTTGAAATTAGTTTTCATTCTTGTCTTTGCTGGTTGTTTATGAATTCTGTTTAATTCTTATGTATTTGCTCTCTTCAATGCCTTACTGTTTTGTTTCAGGGTGGAAGTTACATATTTGAGTTTGAAAATTATTCTGATCTCCAAGTTTGCCGAGATTTTGTGGGTAAATCACAATCTCCAACCATAGTCACATTGCTGGATACATATCATATCCATCTATTTGTGCATAGCTTAATTAATTTTTTATAGATTCATTATGATGGGGTTTCTCGGTTTGCTGTCTCCTTATTGTTAAGATGGCATTTGGGATTGCTTAAAGAAATATACTTAATGCACTATAGTGCGTCAAATTAAAGCATTAAAGTGCTTTAAATTACTCAAAGCTATTGGGTTCTTATCTAAAATAAGTGGTTACATATTCGGATAAATTACTCAATATGAAAAATAAACAGTTTGTGTTTGGTAAAAAGATATGCTTATAAGCACTTTGTGACATTAAAATGACCAACTAGAGTATTGCAGTCTTTTCTTGTATTTTAACCATTTGAAATCTTCCAAATTGGTTAAACAAAACATATTTCTGACAAATATTTTATCACGTACCTTATGATGTATGCACAAACATTTACACACATCATTGTTAATTTGAATAACTATGTTATTTTCTAAATTATATTTTAAATGTGTAGGTGTACACATATATATATATATAATGCTTTATAATTTTGGTTTATTAATTGTATGCTATACGGAGATTTACTATTTGCATTGCTTTGTGAAATGAAGGTATATGAAATCATAATTAGAAAAAGAATTCAAAAAATTAAAGTTAGGTTAATTACTAGCAGCCTAAGAATAAAAATGAGTTGATCAATCACTCACTGCATCATTATCAACACACAACACACTAGAAAGCAAAGCAGGGCCACAGTAAAAGTGAAGTACCAGAACTCAAAGCAACAGAGTAGAAGCTACTGATGATGGCTCAGAGGCATAATAGTCATTTACTTGGGTTATTTTATGTTTCTAGTTTATTATCTTTTGTATTCCTATTTCTTTTGGCATTATTATTTCCTATTTTATCAGGATTACTATTCATAATTTTATTAGCATTGGTTTCCTATTTTATTAAGGAGTAGTGTTTTTAATCTTACTATTTTAGTATTTTTTATTCTCCGGGAAAGACTTATTTAATACTCTGTAAATACATTTTTAACCTCTAAATTATCACTCAATTATTCAATACTATATTTTAAGAATTTCTTAATACTTGATGGTGCAATTCAATCCATCTTAGAGTTATACCTAAGAGCCCTAGATGCGATATCTAGATTTTTTTTCCAAATTTGCAAGTGCTGTTAATTATCTTACTTTGTCCTACATCAACTAGAAAGCAGAAATCAGACTCGGATACCCAATATATGACAACATCAATAACCCATCCTTACTGGCGACACCATCGCTGGATTGGGTTGTTGGATTTATATGCAATTTATAAGAGCAGTTTATATACATAATATATATATCTATTTCAAAAAAAATACATAATATATATATATATATTGTTCTTGGTTGACTGGCCAGATATTTGTACATTTGTGTTATTTTTTTATTTTTTTATTTATTTCAAAAGGCAGAAAGTAGAGACAGAGGGTGAGGGGTGGTTCTTAGATGACAGACTAAAGCAGAGAAAGAACTTGATGAAGGAATGAGTAGCAAAATAGGACGAAGTAAATGACATGGTTAGCTATTGGCAGGAAGCGAGAAAGAAAAATAAGGCTAGAAGGAAAATGGAAACAGAAAACAGAGGCAGAGAAGGAGAAGAAAGGCTTACATGGTGAGAAGTGAAGCAGATCAGCTGGTAAAGAAAATTGCACTTGTATCTGCTCGGAGAGAGGAAAAAGAAAAAAGTTAGTAGATGAAGAGAAAAGAACGAAGATGGAAATCAGAAGAGAGTGAAAGAGATGAAGGCATTACTTAAGATGGAAGCAGGATGAATGCACAGTGGAAGATGCAATGTGCCTGCAAAGAGGAAGAGAAGCAGAGAAGCTGCACCAGAGTTAATGTGATTTTAGGTTAGAGAATGATAAAGTGTATGATTAGAGGACTATGAGAGGATAAGATAGTGTCTATTCAGATAAGAAAAAAGAACCTAAAAGGTTAGAAGCACCTTGTTAAAGAACATCTAAGAACCTAGTAAAAACCTAGAAAACCCTTGCTTTTTGTGTTACCAGACGTGAAATGGCACTTATAGCTGCTTTTCAGTAGTACATAAGCAATCTCAAGCATCCTCTAGTTATAAGCATAATATCTGCTTACTGTCATTATCTCAGAGGGTTAGACGAAGAGTTAAAATCCTATGGGAACTATGTTTAGCCTTCTCTGTGGGTGTTGTGATATTTTGATCTCATGTTTAAGACTAATTCTCTACTCTTGTTCTTTCTGGAGGATTCAGCATGAAGGATCCTATGGTTTTCTAGGAAGAAATCCTTAGGTTTCAGCGTATACTTGCGTGAACATATCATTGCTCACATGCTTTGTGTGTATTCTCATATAACTATGCTCTCGTGCTCAAGGTAAAATGTATTCGTGCCTTTGCTTTTGTGGTGTTTGTAAAATGATCTTTTCCCTAGGAACTAATTTTTTGATATTACTTTTGCATAATTTTGTTCACTTTTCTAGCAATCTTCGCAACAGTAAATTCTGTTTTGAGTTCTAACTTCTGAGTTCATGATGCTTGCTTCCTTCTGATCAGGCAAAGTCCTTGCAAAAGGTGAAGATACGTATGAGAAACCTACCATAACATCTCATGATGAGCAACTCAGTGCAGCAGAAATGGAGCTCCGAATCAAGCTGTTGCGAGAAAATAGGTAGACTTATATTTAGTTTTTGGTTTCTTGGCCAATAAGAATAGGTATTATTAAAGTGCTTGTATATCAATATCCTTAAATTTCAGTTGTCTTGTTCTCTCCCTCTCTCTCTCCCTCTCCCTCTCCCTCTCCCTCTCCCTCTCTCTCTCTTCATGATGCATGTTTATTGAAATGAAGTTTTTGGTTTGTTTTGATGTACTACCTCTTGAAGTAGAAGAGATTTTTTTTTTTTGAAATAAAAGTGAAGTATTATTATGCACATAAGTATTAAGGGGATATTGTTCATATACAAAATAGTTAAATATCAATCAAGTGGTCAATGATTAAACTTTGATGTAGAAGAGAATAAAAACGAGCAAAGGAATTTTTTTTTGTAATAACTAACTAAGAAAAATATCCATCCAGCTCCTTAAATCCTATGTGTTTTAAATCTCACTACATGTACTTCAATGATATACAGTTGTGTATTGTTTCAAGTCTTTGCATTATCTGCAGAGTAAGTAAAATTTTCAAATGAGATGGAAGAATCAGAATATCAAAGATAACTAGAAAGTTGTAAATGGTGCTGATAATGCACCTTTGATGTTTGAAGAGAAATTATCCGTTCGATGGTGATATTTTAGTTTCATCAACCTTAGCATGTTCATTTGTGAAATAATATTTGTCTACCTCAAAATTTGAATTGTTGATCTTGTCTACTCTACCAAAGTCTCCAAGTATCGGATCTCATGTTCCTAAAACTAGCATTTAGTTGGTTTATGCAAGGGCACTGGAGCAGTACTATACCATAATGTAAGTTTGCTGAAATGCTTTTTAGCAAACTTCATATTAATATCTTCTTATAAAACAAGCAACTGCTGCATGAGATGTGGCTTATAGTCTGCAATTGTATCTGTGGAATTGTTCTAGGATTTGGTTTCTCTTATTTGTTATCTTTTGTTTTCTCTTCTGTTGCTTCCCAATCAGGATAATTGGGAGATTTGATCTTCCTTTGGTCAAGGGGTTTATTAGCTGATTTAGGCGTAGATGTCCTTTTTTTTTTTTGTAAATATTTGTCAACTTTCTCTCTTTATTGGGAGAGGCTTTTTTCTGTATATAAACTAGTCAATCCAACCATAATACTGTAACCTATTTTTCAGTCAAAATCCTCATGGTATTGGAGCAAACTAGGATGGCCCCTGAAGAAAGAAAAAAGAATGGGAGTCAAAAACCTCCATGGACATTGAGAGACGAGCTTCATCATTGGAAGTCATCTCAAGTCTTGTCAGCCAACCGAGAGGCATATATACCTCATCAATCTCCATCATTAGTCACAAACTGAACAGTCAGAACTACCTGTGAGAGATCTCGATCGGTTTTGATCTTTATATATGGGAAAGCTAAAGATGATTACCTCTCAAAGTAGTCTGGCTGGAAAAGGGAGAATTTGGCGTTTCGCCATGGAAGATAGGTACAACCAGGTTATGTCATGGCTCCTCAACTCCATGACAAATGAAATAGGAGAGAATTTTCCCTTATACGCAATGATGTTAGAAATATGGGAAGCTGTAAAGGATGCATACTCACTTGAAAACACATTTGAACTATTCAACATTGAATGTCTTCTTCATGATCATCAATAAGGAAAACCTATCGTCATCGAGTACTTCAACATTTTCAATAGACATCGGCGGCCTTTTTGGATATGTTTGAACACGTGTGGAAACATTTGGATGGTGCTTTATACTATAAGAAACTTGTTGAGTATAAGTGATTATACAAGTCCTTAATAGGTCTCAATGAAAACTTAGATGGGATAGGTGGAAGATGCTTTCAAGATAAACAATCCCTAGTCGTATATAAGTATTCGTTAAAGTGAGTCGTGAGCTATTCCACTAAAGTTTTCAAAAGTTTGTGTGAATTTTAGGATATGGATCTGGGAGGACAATTGCTAGGAGTGCTTGAGGTTGCACGTACTTATTAGCAATAAGACTCCCAGTGGACCAGCTCTACAAGTTGGTAGTTTAAATTCTTGTAGTTCATCTTTTCATGTTTCTATTTCCAAGATGCCATGTTGTGACACTTTCGTTTATGTCATCCAAACTATGTGTATCCTGAAAAACTGTTTCCGCTATTATTTGGAATTAAATCAAAATATCTTCCAATATGAAGTATGTCAGTTTCAAAACAT
Organism: Carica papaya; assembly: GCF_054855325.1. Lineage (NCBI taxonomy): Eukaryota > Viridiplantae > Streptophyta > Magnoliopsida > Brassicales > Caricaceae > Carica > Carica papaya. The sequence continues at coordinate 13,816,001 of NC_142313.1, read as the reverse complement.
ATTTGTAGCATATTTTGCTTGTCGTTCCTTTGTAATGTTTCATAGTGATGTATGGGGCCCTCTTGGGTAAGATATGTTATAAGGTTATGTTGGTTTATATTCTTTATTGATGATCATACTCGATTGACATTAGTATTTCTCCTAAAAGAAAAATCTGAGGCGGGTCGAGTCATCAAAAACTTCAACATGATGACATAATCTTAATTTCAAATCAAAATTCAAATCATTATAATAGACGACGCCAGAGAATATTTTAAGTATGTTTTAGGAGACTGTTAGGGCAAGAAACTATTCATAAAAATTGACACCCACAACAAAATGGTATTACAGAACACAAACACATACACTTTCTTGGAGTTGACCGATCCCTGATGTTTTCAGCATTGTCCCAAAAAGATTGATGAGGAAATGCCATTATCATTGCTGTAACTCTAATAAACCGAATGTCATCTTGTATCCTCAAGTGGCAAACGCCAAACATCATCCATGTTCTCTTGAAATATTATCTTTCCTCTCAGCTTTTGTCCATAGTTCCTTAAAATATTTGGGTGTTCCATATTCATCCACATTCATTCTTGTAACTGTGGGGAACTAGATTTTTGGGACATAAAATGAATTTTTATAGCATATTCACCAAATAAAAAGGGTTTAAGTGTTATCCACTAACAACAAAGAGGTACTACCATTCTATGGATGTTGCTTTCTTTGGAAATTAACTGTTTTATCCCAATAATATCATTTAGAGAGAGAGTGAATACAATGAGGAATGCCAATCTTGCAATGTTGAGAGTTTGGTAAATCAAATCCCTCATGTTCCACATCAAATATCATCGAAACTCTAACTTCCACAATATTTTCGAATTCCATTGAGCCTGAGACTTGTGTCAACCCTATTCAATCTAAGTCCACGCTTCATGGGCACAATTCTTCATCAGTCTTGCTGACAAATAATAAGGATCTACTCCATGAGAGAAAAACCTCAGTATTAAGAAGAACCTTGGACGTTACATGAATTAAACTAAGAGTCCAATCCGGATCCATTGAATGAAGGTAACTCAATTTCTAAAAATCTTACTAGTGATAATCCTAAGGATGATTTAAGTTAGCCAGTTGCTCTGTTAGAATATTATGGAATGTTCTATATGCATAATAATTTGATTATCTTTCCAAATATGTAAACGTAATTGGAAAGAAAATAATTACGGTAATATATGTTAGTTACCCTATATGAATCCTTTTACATGTATATATATCCCTACTTTCATTTTAATAATAATAAAAAAATTATTCAGTATTTTTCTTCCCTAACCCTTTATATGGTATAAGAGCTATGGTCAGGGTTAGAGTTACGGTTAGGGTTAGGGTTTTAGGGGTTAAATCACATCAGACCAAAAGAAGGGTTGAACAACTCATTCTCGGTGTTGGAGGAAGACAACCACCGATCTCTGGCTAGTTCAGAGTGTGGCTAGCACGGTGGTGTACATGGGAGAAGCCGAGGAAGCGGTTTGGGTGACAGTTTGAGGTTGCATGCGGCGTGATTGTTAGAGGAGAGCATTCTCGTGCGTGTTGGGTTCCCGTTCGAGGATAGAAGCAACAGAGGAGCTAGGTCGGCCAATTCTGTGCACAAAACCAGAAGGCCGAAGAGGGAAAAGGCAGGGTGGAACAGATCTTGCGACAGCAAGCGATTCTCTACTCTCCGACGCGATTTGGGGTGTTTCTGCGAGCGCTATTCCAGATTAGGGCTGACATTGAAGTTCTATGGTGATTTCAAGCCGAAAGGAGGCTATTTAGTGGTTTTAGGAGGTGGTGCGTGGCTTTTCAGCGGCGGTGCATGCGGTAGCGCAGGTCCTCCAGTTGTTGATAGTGAGGTCCTGATAGGGTTGTTGATACCCGTGCGTGAAGAGATACTCTGTTTTTTCAGATTTTCTGGTGTATTTGCAGTGTTTTTCGGGTATCTCTGATTGTTGTGATTTGAGTATTCTGATTGTCATTTTTTTGTAATTCCTGAATTGAAATGGATGATAACATTGTTTGCTATTACTGTCGTGAATAAGGCATATAAAGCAGTATTGTAAAAAATTGCAGAATTACAATTGGAGGACACAAACTGCTAATATTATTGTCGCTATTGCTAGTTCATTTTTTGAGAGAACTGTTATGATTTCAGCTGATGAGTATACTAAATTCACTCAGTATCAGGAATGTTTGAATAAATTTTTTGTTATTGCCGAATCAGAGAAAAAAATATCTTATCTATTCTCAAATAGATGGGTGATTGATTCTGGTGTTATAGATCACATGATAGGTAATCCTAATATTTTTTCTAGTTTTTGACCACACAAAACACATTTTCTTATAACAATTGCTGATGGGTCGACATATAATATTGTGAGTTTGGGGACCACAAAACCAATGTTATCTATTACTCTGTCATTTGTATTAAGTTTAGTTAAACTTATTTTAAATCTGATTTCTGTGAATAAGGTTATTAAAAATTTGAATTGTTATATCACATTTGTTTTTGATTACTGTGTTCTTCAAGATTTTGACAAAACAAATTAGTGGTAAAAGAAATATATCAAATGGTGTTTACATTCTTACTACTTGGGTATCTCGATCAGTTGCCTGCTCTAATATTATCTCTCTATTTAAAGCACATTGTCAATTGGGACATCCATCTCTACCTGTGTTGAAGAAAGTATGTTCTTAGTTTCATGATGTATCCTCACTAGATTGTGAGTCATGTCGGTTTGCAAAACATCACCGTAGTTCATCAGGTACAAGGATTAATAGACAAGCTGAATATGTTTTTGAGTTAGTTCATTCTAATAGTTGGAGCCCCTGCCTTGTTCCGTCCAAAACTGGATTCAAGTATTTCGTTATTTTTGTGGATGATTTTTCTCGCATGACTTGAATATATTTTATGAGGAATCGTTCAGAAGTATTCTCACTTTTGTGCTTTCTGTACTGAAGTTAAGATACAATTCAATATTTCTGTGCATGTATTGAGGAGTGATAATGCCAAGAAATATATGTCAGATTCAATTCAGAATTATATGACTCAACAGGAGATCCTTCATCAATTCTCGTTTGTTGATACACCATCTCGAAATGGGGTTGCTGAGAGGAAGAAGAAGCATTTACTTGAGATAGCTCGAGCCCTCTTATTTCAAACACAAATCTCTAAGCAATTTTGGGTGGATGTCGTTTCCACAACTTGTTTCTTGATTAATCGTTTGCCATCTATAGGGCATGATGGGGATGTTCCTTACGGTCTCAGTTTTTCATACAAATCTTTGTTTTCGGTACAACCTAAAATATTTGGTAGCATCTGTTATGTTCGAGATGTGCGATCGATTGTGACAAAATTAGACGCAAATACCTTGAAGTGTGTATTTTTGGGATATTCTCGCTTCCAGAAAAGATACAGGTGCTATTTTTCAGACCTTAATAAATATTTGGTATCAACTGATGTGATTTTTTCAGAGAATATACTATTCTCCTCATCATCAGAGTCTACAGGTTCGGAGGCGGACGAGTGACTCATTTATAGCTTCACACTAGGTGTCTTTATTGAGTAAACAGATAAAAGTATTCCTCTAGATGATGTGCCTCCAGCTTTGGTTTATCACGAGTTATCATGAAAAAGTAAGAAGTAAACAGTTGTATCTCGCTCAAGTGCAGAGTCCGAATTTAGAGTTATGATCTAGTTCACATGCAAAATTTTATGGATATATCATCTGTTAGATGAAATGGATTTGAAACCCACATCTCCTGCAAAACTTTGGTGCAATAATCAGACTGTCTCCATATTGCCTGAAATTCTGTGTATTATGAGAGAACTAAATATATCGAGGTTGATTGTTATTTTGTCCGAGAGAAAATTTAAAAAAACTTCATATATACTGGTTATGTGAAGACAGGAGAACAATTTGGTGATATATTCACAAAACATCTGAATGAATTACGGATTGAGTATCTTCATAATAAGTTGGGCATGATTAATATTTATACTTCAGTTTGAGGGAGAGTGATAAAATATTATAGAATGTTCTTTATATATAATAATATGATTATCTTTTCAAATATGTAAGCGTAATTAAGAAGAAAATAATTAGGGTAATTTATGTTGGTTACTATATATGAATCCGTTTACATGTATATATATTTCTACTTTCATTTCAATAATAATACAAGAATTATTCAATATTTTTCTTCCCTAACCTTTTACATGCTCCAAGGAAGGGAGTGAGATCGTGCACACAACACCCTGTTCATAACTATATCTTGTGTTTGAACCTCATCTCCAATTTCAAAGCAATGTTACCAATTTGGATGCTGTACAGGATCCCAAAGATCCTACAGTAAAGGAAGTAGTACATGATGAGATTTGGGCTTTAAAAAGAATTACACATGGGAAATCACAAATTTGCTCCTTGGGAAAAATCCAGTAGGGTACAAGTCTTTCTTTTCTGTGAAGTATGAGGAGGATGACGGTGTCAACAAGTACAAAGGATGCTGTCTTGCAAGAGGCTTCAGTATTATGAAGTTGACTATCAAAAAATGTTTACTCCTGTAGCAAAACACAACACTATCAGAGTTATTTTGTTTCTAGCTGCTATATGTTATTGTTCACTTTTCAATTAGATGTGAATAATGTCTTCTTAAATGGAGATCTGGCAGGCGAAGTGTATATGAGGATTCCTCATAGCTTTCAGATCCAAGCCTCATGGAATCAAGTTTGCAAGTTGAAAAGGTCTCTAAACAGTCCCTGACAATATGGTTTAACATATTTACCAGAGGGGTGAAGTTACAAGGTTACTCTCAATTCCAAGCCGATTATACTTAATTCATAAAGAGATCTCAAAAAGTAAATTGTCTGTTTTGATAGTGCATGTCATTCTCTGCTATGTTTTTTTCTTTTGCTTTAGCTAGATGACTTATCCATTATTTTTATTGTAATGTTACCCTCTTTTTCTCAATAGAATTCTTTTTTTATCAAAAAAACAAAAGATAGTGTATGTCGATATAGTTGGCACTGGTGAGCACATAGAAGAAATGGTTAATCTAAACAAAACTCTTGCAACAGAATTTGAAATTAAAGACCTAAGAAATATATGTATTTCCTATGAATGGAGGTAGCTTGATTAAGCAGTGGAATCTCTAGTGTCTTAGAGAAAATATGTTCTGAACTTACTCGAAGACTGATGCTAGGATGTAAACCAATTGGCACTCTACCGGGAACTACTACGAAGCTTGCAATGACAGAAAAGGATACTCTAGCTGATAGGATACTCTAGTTGATTAGTGTTGATATCAAAGTTGATAGGCAGACTCATCTTCCTCACACATATCGCTCTGGACATTGTCTTCTTGGTCAGTATTGTGGGTCAGTTCATGAATTATCCAAGGGAAGAACACATGGAGGCCGTATACGGTATACAGGATCCTAAGCTACTTGAAGTTGACACCTGATGAGGGCTTATTCTTTAAGAAAGATTGCGATCGTGAAGTGAAGATTTACAGTGATGAAGATTGGGCTAGATCAATAATTGGTCCAAGGTCTATAACTGGGTTTTACCTATACATGGGGAACTTGGTTACTTTAGAAAAGCAAAAACCAACCTTTATGTTTCAAGAAGTAATGCAGAAGTTAAATTTTGTGCATGACTCATGACATTTCTGAAGGAATTTGGATAAGAAGACTACATGAAGAAACTGAAGTCAAGATTGGAGGACCTATAAATCTTTTCTCTAACAATCAATCAGCCATCAATATTGCCAAGAATCTGATTCATCATGACAGGACCAAACACGTGGAGATCGATCGTCATTTTATTAAAGAAAGGATTGAAGGCAATGTCATTAAATAATCTACGTACCAAGAAGTTCCCAAGTTGTAGGCATCTTAACTAAAGCCTTGACTCTGAAGTGCTTTGAAGCCCTAAGTGCCAAACTTGGGATGAACAATGACTTCAGCCCTGCTTCAGTGAAGTGTAGAATTATTCTAGGCTTTGGTTTCTTTGATTTGTTATCTTTTGTTTCTTATTCTACTGCTTCCCGATTAAGATAATTAGGAGATTTGATTATTTCTTTATCTGGGGCTTTTATTAGCTTATGTTAGGCATCAATGTTGTTTCTCTATGTATAAATATTTTTCAACTTTTCCTTTTTCTTGGGAGGTTATTTTCTGTATATAAGCTGGTTAATCCAGCAATAATACTATGAACTCTTTTCAGTCAAAATCCTCAGTATCTATAATAATGCTTTGGAAAGTAGGGAAGTAGATGCTAAAGAACAGTCATACTTGACAATCACCCTTAAAATATCAACTAGCCAGCTGTAGAAGGCAGTTTCTTTTCTCCTAGACCTAGTGGGAGAGGGGAACTGAATATCTCTTTTGCTGCTGTAGGTTGCATCAGCCTTAAAAAAACATGTGGAGACAGTTGAAGACAATTTTTTTACCATTTCTTTTGACTGTTTTCCCCATTAACTTTTCTGGAGGAAAATTTCCTTAGGATTGCTTGATTACCAAATTTTTTGTTTTACAGTGAGTTGCAGAAATTGCATAAGCAATTTGTGATAAGTGGCGTCTTGACAGAAGCCGAATTTTGGGCAACTAGAAAAGTTAGTTTCCTTTCCGAGCTTGGGGTTAATATCAGTTGTTTTCTTGATTCCAAAATTCTTTCTCTGATTGATTTATACCTTTTTTTTGCTCATCAAGTGGCAACCTGGAAGCAATTATGTTAACAGAATTGAAATTACCTGATTGGTTCTAAATGCAGAAGTTGCTTGGTGGGGAATCCAACAAGAGGTCAAAGCAACAGGTTGGTCTTAAAAGTGGCATGGTTTCAGATATCAAACCATCCACTGATGGTCGGGTACAATACAAACCTTGTCTGCATATACGTACAACCTAAGCACTTGATTTCCTATTTTCTGATACTATTTCATGGTAATTTTGTCATGTGGAGACTAAATGGTTTTCAAATTGTTCTATTCTCAGACGAACAGAGTCACATTTAACCTGACGCCTGAGGTCATTTTTCAGGTATGTGTTGTTGAGATGGTTATTATTTTGATCCCGCATGTCACAGTGCAGATATGAACTGGTATTCAGAGGATGATTTTATTTATTACACAAATTTGCTAATGTTGTAGGACACTAGAATGTAGAGTTCAACACAAAGTATACTACATATGAAATAGAAAAGTATATTTACTCCTTTAGTTATTAGATGCTAAAATGTCGAAAAGATTTGTAGAAATGAAAATTGTAGGGGATTCATTATTGGAAACTAAATGATGGGTTGTTAGAATATTGTAAAAGATCTATATACATAATAGATTGATTATGTTTCCAAATGTATTAAATTAATTAGGAAAGAAATTAACAGGATAATTTATATTTGTTACTATATATAATTCTATTTACATGTATATATATCCCTACTTTCATTTTAATAAAATATAAAAAATATTCAGTATTTTTCTCTAAAGTTTACATGGTATCAGAGTTAGAGTTAGAGTTTTTAGAGGTCAAATTATATCAGACCACATAAAGGATTGAACAACCCATTCCCGATACCGGAGGAAGCCAACCATCATTCTTTGATTAGTTCAGATCGCGGCCGATACGGTGGTGCATGCAGAAGAGGTGGACGAACTTGCTAGCCGGCGGTTCTATGTCATCAGGCGTCGGGTGAACCGGAGGAGGTCGGTTCGCGTGTGGGAAGAGTTTGACACAAAGTCAAAACACGAAGAAACGTTCGGCCGGCCTATTCTGAGCAAGAAACCAGAAGGCTAGAGCGGAGGAAGTCGTGGCGGAGCAGATCACGTGACAACAAGTGTTCTTCGGTTTTCCAGTGCGATTTGAGGTATTTTTTTGCAAGCCCCTTCTGCATTTCGATTGTCCGGTGGGGTCTGTGATGATTTCAGACCAAACAGAGGCATTTCGATGATTTCCGGCAGTCGTGTGGTGTTCCGGCGGCAACGCGTGAACTTCCACGGCAACGCGTGCAGCGGCAGTTAGTCTCCGGTGGTGGCAGTGTGCTTCTGTTAGTTTCCATGTTGGAAAAGGTAATGTGTCCCGCATGTATGATGTTTGTAAGACCTTCTATTGTATTGAGAAGGAGGCCAAATCTCTCACAGTTTACTTTATGGAATTCAAAAAGATTTATGAGGAGCTTAATGTATTTTTGCCGTTTAGTATTGACATCAAGGTACAACAAACATAGAGAGAGCAGATGGCCGTAATGAGATTATTGGCTAGTCTTCCACCTGAATTTGAGACTACTAAATCTCAAATTTTATCCGGTTCCGAGATCACATCTCTTCAGTAAGTTTTCAGTAGGATGTTACGCACAGAGAATACTATACTCAATCAGCACCCTAATGTTCTTGTCGACAGAGGAGAAAGAAATAATAACATGGGAAAAAACAGAGCAATGAATAGTCGGAACAATGATTCAAGTAATATTGTTTGTTATTACTGTCATGAGCAGGGACATACAAAACGACAATGTTAGAAATTGCAGAATCAGAATCAGGGAATACAGACTACTAATATTGCAACTGCTGCTACTATTAGCTCCTCTTATGAGAAAACTATTATAGTTTTAGCTGATGAGTATACAAGATTCTCTCAGTTTCAAGAATATTTGAAAGAATACCCACCGGCTACTACTTTTGCTGAATTAGGTAAAATATGTCTTATCTTTTCATCAAACAAATGGGTGATTGATTCTGCTGTTACAGATCACATGATAGGTAAGTCTAATATTTTTAGATTTCGATCGCACAAAGCACCCTATCCTATAACTATTGTTGATGGATCAACTTAAAATATTGAGGGTTCTAGGACTATAAAACCAACTCCCTTCATTACCCTGATATTTATTTTAAGTTTACCTAAACTTAATTTCAATTTGATTTATGTAAGTAGACTTACCAAATAACTTAATTGTTATATCTCATTGTTTCCTGATCATTGTTTTTTTCAAAATCTTATGACAAAACAAATTATTGGTAGAGGATGTGTATAAGAAGGTCTCTACATTCTTGATAGTTGGGTGCCTCAACCAGTTGCCTGCTCTAGTATGATCTCTCCATTTGAAGTACATTGTCAGTCAGAATATCCATCTCTCACTATGTTAAAGAAGTTGTGTCCTCAGTTTCATGCTAAATCTTCATTAGATTGTGAGTCGTGTCAATTTGCAAAATATTATCGTAACTCGTCAAGTTCAAGAATTAATAAATGAGCTAAGTTTACTTTTGAATTAGTTCATTATGATATATGGGGTCCATGTCCTGTTATGTCAAAAATAAGGTTTAAATATTTTGTTATTATTGTGGATGATTTTTCTCGAATGATTTGGATATACTTTATGAAAAATCGTTATGAAGTGTTTACTCATGTTTGTACTTTTCATGCGGAAAACAAAATTCAATTTAATGTGTTGGTGCATATGTTAAGAAGTGATAATGGTAAAGAATATATGTCAAATTCATTTCAAACTTATATGACTCAACATAAGACTCTTCATCAGTTTTTGTATGTCGATACATCATTTCAAAATGGGGTTGCTGAGAGAAAGAACATACATTCACTTAAGACTGTTTGAGCTCTTTTTATTCTAGACACAAGTTCCTAAGCAATTCTGGGCAGATGTTGTATCCACTGTATGTTTTTTGATTAATCGTCTACCATCTATAGTACTTGAATGTGATATTACTTATAATATTTTTTTTTTTCAAATAAGTCATTATTTACAGTACAACCGCGACTATTTGGTACTATTTGTTATGTTCGAGATGTGCAACCAATATTACTAAGTTGGATCCCAAAACTTTGAGATGTGTCTTTTTGGGATATTCTCGTTTGCAAAAGGGATACCGGTATTACTCTTCAAATCTCGATAAATATCTTGTATCAGCCGATGTAGTCTTTTAAGAGAATATACTATTCTTCTCTTCATAGTCCAGCTCTACAGATCAGGTGAAGGACGATGAGTGGTTCATCTATAAATTCCAACACAATACTACTATGGAGCAACAAAGTAATAGTATTTCTTTTTGTGTGCCTTCTGAACAAACTGATGATGGTATGACTCCAACTCAAGAACCACCGCCAATTATTCATGTTTATTCCAAAAGACAAAAGACTAATGATACATGTCCTGCACCAGCTTTTTCGTCATTTGATCCTACCACCCATGATCTTGATCTTCCCATCAATCTTCGTAAAGGTACATGTCAATGCACCATTCCTTATTCTACTTATCCCATTGCTAATTTCATTTTATATGATCATTTGTCTAATTACTTCTATAGAGTCAACTTCTATACTAAAAATAGTTAAAGAGGTTTTGAATCACTCCGGTTGGCGTAATGCCATGCTGGAAAAGATAAATACTCTTGATGATAATCATACTTGGGATCTGGTGGATTTACTCAAAGGAAAAAAGGCTGTAGGGTGCAAATGAATGTTTGCAGCCAAAATGAATCCAGATGGCTCTGTAGCGAGACTTATTTCTGTTCATTCTCTCTAGTGGTCAAACTTATTTTTGTTCGTTTATTTGTATCTATTGCAGCCTTTCGTGATTGACCCTTACACCAGGTAAACATTAAAAATATATTTCTTCATGGTGATCTATTAGAAGAAGTGTATATGGAGCTAACACCTGGGTTTGTTGCTCAGGGAGAGTACAGAAAAATTTGTCATTTGAAAAAATCTCTATATGGTTTGAAATAGAGTCCCCGCGCGTGGTTTGTCAAAGTTCAGTGAGGTAGTCTGTCAGTTCGAATTGAAGAAGAGTAAGTGTGATCATTTAGTTTTTTTACAGACAATCAACAGTTGGTAGTATATTTTTTTGTTGTTTATGTTGATGATATTATAATTACAGGAGATGATCATGCACGAATATCCTCTCTCAAGTTATTCCTACATACTAAGTTTAATACCAAAGATTTGGGATAACTAAAATACTTTTTGGGTATTGAAGTAACAAGAAGTAGGGAAGAGATTTTATTATCTCAGAGGAAATATGTACTTGACCTACTTGCAGAAACAGAAAAGTTAGGAGCTAAGTCATGCAATACACCAATAGTACCAAATGTACATCTTACAAAAGATGATGGTGATCCCCTTGATAATCCAGAGACATACAGGCGACTAGTTAGGAAATTGAATTACCTTACTGTGACTCGTCTAGATATTGGATATTCTGTTAGTATTGCAAATCAATTTATGTCTGCACCTATATTCAAACATTGGGAAGTTGTGGAACATATTTTGTGATATTTAAAAGGTGCCCTGGGACTTGGCATAATCTTTAGAAATCACCAACATTCTCTTATTGAATGTTTTACAGATATTGATTGGGCTGGATGTAAAATTGATAGAAGATCTACTACGGGATACTGTGTTTTTGTTGGTAAAAATCTCGCATCATGAAAAAATAAGAAGTAAACAGTTGTATCTCGTTCAAGTACAGAGTCTGAATATAGAGATATGACCCAATCTACATGCGAAATCTTATGAATACATTATTTTTTAGATAAATTGGGTTTGAAGCCCACGTCTTCTACAAAATTCTGGTGTGATAATCAGGCTGGCCTTCATATTGTCTCAAATTCTGTATATTATGAAAGAACTAAACATTTCGAGATTGATTGTCATTTTATCCGAGATAAGATTTAGGAAAATTGCATATCTATTGTTATGTGAAGACAATAAAACAATTTGGTGATATATACACAAAGCCTTTTAATAGAATACGGATTGAATATCTTTAGAACAACTTGTGCATGATTAATGTTTATGCTCTAGTTTGAGGGAGGGTGTTAAAATATTATAAAAGAACTGTATACATAATAGGTTGGTTATGTTTCTAAATGTATTAAACTAATTAAAAAAAAAATTAATAGGGTACTTTATATTAGTTATCATATATAATTCTATTTACATGTATATATATCCTTATTTTTATTTTCATAAAATATAAGAAATATTTAGTATTTTTCTCTAAAGTTTACATGGATATTTAACTCTAATTTTCTGGATATATGCCATAAATTTCTTCATGCATTTTTCAGCTACAAGACTTCTAATCGCTGGTGATGCAGCATATTATATTAGCCTCCATCAGTAGTCTACAAATATGATTTTTTTTTTTAGATTCTTTTTACGATCTACCATTTTTTTCTTCATATGTACATTTTGTAACAATACATTTGTCTTCCAGATATTTGCTGAGAAGCCAGCTGTTCGGCAGGCATTTTTAAATTTTGTTCCACATAAGGTAACAAAGACAATGTCGTGTTATACTTGTTTTATGTTATCCATTTTATGATCATATTCAATATATTAATATCTTTCAGTGTGCTGAAATTCTTTTGGCATCTTTGTTACCATTCTTTTTTGGGGGGATTTGATTTAGATGTCCGAAAAAGATTTCTGGACCAAATATTTTAGAGCAGAATATCTCCATAGTACAAAAAATGCTGTTGCTGCTGCAGCAGAGGCTGCTGAAGATGAGGAGCTTGCTGTTTTTCTGAAGCCTGATGATATATTGGCCAGTGAAGCTCGGAGAAAGGTGGTCTTTCTTTGAGAATTGAATACGTAGTTTTCTTCTTAATACATCAAATACAAGAATAAAATTCTGCTGCTTCTGCATTAAACTGTACAATATTAAATTATTATTTTACTTATCTCATAATTTCTTTTGTCAGTAGATTAGACGAGTTGATCCAACTCTTGACATGGATGCTGATCTGGGGGATGATTACACACATGTAGCTGTAAGATAACTGTTGCTTATTATATTTATCAGTATTAAGCGTGAACATTGAAAGCACTGAAGGGGTCATCATGAAGGTTTTTTATGCTCTTCTATGTTAATTTCTAGCACCAAAATTTTACTCGAGAATTTAGAAAACATTTTAGTCAATATTGCAACTGTAAATAGTGAGATGCTGGTTTTTTGCTTGTGCATTTTTAGAGAGTGCACTAGTTAATTTTTCTTCACCTCTTGATAAGAGAAAAATTATAAAGCATAATGGCATATTAAACTTCAGCAGCCTCTGCTGCAGAAGGAACAGAAGTACAAGCTTACAGCATCACAAATTTTAAGATCTTGTAAATGAGGTCTGATTGGTTCATACCCGAACAGTTAGGTAATTACTGGTGGAACATTGTGGGTTTTACAAATCTTCGATTCAGTTATATCCATCTTCCCAGGGCTTATTATGCTTGATGCTGTCATCAATTTTGCAGTGCTCTTGTATTGGATCTTTATGGTTGCGTCTCTTGGCCTAACAGCTTCATTTACTTAAAGTTAGAGATATACGATGCTAGTTGCCCTCTTTAACATGCAGGATCATGGGATCTTTCGTTATGAAATCAAGGAAGCAACCGAAGAACTGAATGACTTATACAGGAGGACTCTGTCGCAAGACCTTAATCGCCATGCTGCAGTTGTTCTTGAAGGGAGAGCTGTAGGTTAGGTTCTATCTTTTGTTTCTTCTAAATTGCAGCTATATTTTATCTTTTAGTTTTAGTAGTTCATGTCAAGAATAACTATGACGAGGTACGTGTTAGTCAAGTCACCCACTTAAATATGTCTCATTCAGCTTTAAGACTTTTAGTTTGTAAAACTAAATTGCAGATGTTTAATGTGTTTCAAACTTGAATGTAGACATTGACTCAGAAGACACAAGGACTGTAGCAGAGGCGCTTGCGCAGGCAAAACAAGGTTAGCATTCAATTTTTATGGATAAGATTTATACCTAGATACTGTGCACCCAGCTCGTCGCAGTTCAACCTTCACAAAAAGTCTGTTAGCAATTTTTGTTTACTACCTATCTTTTCCTCCTCTGATTTCTATTTTTGAAATGCACTTAAATTTTGTTGCTGTTTGCAGTAAGTAGGGCTAATGTGGAAATTGATGGAGGGGAAAACCAGGAGAGATTGGATAGAATTTCCCGGATGACGGAGATGGAGGATCTTCAGGCACCCTGTGACCCTCCTTTGGCAGCACTTTGCATCAAGGTTGGATTTTCCGATCTTCATATTCTGCCTGTTGCTTGCTATAGTGTAGTATTTTTAATCTCTCTTTTTGTTTTCAGTAGAATATATTTTAGATGTTTTGTTTTCGAAAATAGGATCCTCGAGATTATTTTGATTCTCAACAAGCTAATGCACTTAGAACATCCAAAGATACATCGGGTGCAATGGAACGAACGAAGAGCTTTAACACGCAGGAAGCGTTTGAATCTCTTAAAGAAACCATTTCTCTGGTTAAAGCGAAAGGCTTGAGTAATCCCATAGTCAAATCAGACGTGGCTTTTAAGGTGATAACGTTGTTGTAAATGTTTTGCATGGCCATTAAATGCTGATATATTGTTTTAAATGCACGAGATTAACAGTAAAAATTTATCATTCAGGTTTTTAATGGTTTAACGCATAATATATCAAGTGCTAAATATCATTTAGGGAAGAATCCTCAGGAGAGTGTCCTGGACAGGTTACCAAACTCAACAAAAGAGGAACTTCTGCATGTGAGTTCATTTAGTCCTCGTCGCCTTTAATACAATCTGTACTTCTTTTTCTTGATCAGTGGGTTGTGGAAGCATGGTGTATTCTCAGTTATTAGAAATGCAATTTTACTTGAATTTTGGTCTTTTTAAACTTATTTATCTTAATATAAACTCTTGAATTTATACTTATATCAAACTTTACTGATCTACAGCACTGGACATCTATTCAAGAATTACTGAAACATTTCTGGTCATCGTATCCAATTACTGCTACACATCTTCAGATTAAGGTAAAAGCTAGGTTTTTCTTTGTGGTATTTCTATTCGTGTTTGTTTATGATATTTGATTTTTATTGGAAAGATAGAGGAGTTTGTTTTGAGTTGGGAGTTGCGGAGTAAGGTTTATGAACTTATACCTTACTCTCTGGATATCACATTTTGATCCAATTTTGCTTTCTCTTTTTTTTTTCTTGCTTATTTACTTACTAAATGCAGGTTGGTAGACTGAAGGACGCTATGTCAGATATTTATCCACAGCTAGAGGTATTTTACTGACTTCTCTATAAGCACGATGGAACCTGACTTCTCTATCAACGTAGTGTTGCCATGGTTGTTGATTATAATACCTTTTAGTAAAATGAATAGCTTGGTAGCTTTTGTGGTGTAAAAATATTTGCGTAAACCATTCTTTTTATGCTACATTTAGTAACTTCTCTATCAATATGGTTCCCGCATGTTGTTGATTACCTTTTAATAAAATAAATAGCTTCATATATTGTATGGTGTATATATATTTGTGTAAACCCTTCTCTTTTTTGGTACATTTACTAACGCCTCTGTCAACATGGTGCTCCAATGGTGTTGATTACCTTTTAGTAAAATGAATAGCTTGATAGCTTTTATGGTGTATCAGTACTTGTAGCTTTGTATGATCTAACTGTTGTTTCTAAATGATGTCTGTAATGCATGTCTTTATAATTCCACTCACCTTATAAACTTCCAGGCATTGAAGGAATCAGTGCAATCTGAACTCCGGCACCATGTTTCTCTCCTTGTTCGTCCAATGCAGCAGGTCAGTGCTTTACTCATGACCTCAGAACTTTCCTTTTGGAGGAAATGTTTAACACTTACTTATACTGCGATGTTTCTGAAGTTTCTAATAAAGACATAAGTTTTTGTGGTTGAGTTGAATAAAATTTCAAACAATGAGTTGACCTGCATGAATAATACCTCATTTTTCTAGTTGGATTCGGGTTTGATCAGAAAGTACTTGTGTATTTCAATCAAATAGTAAGGGGTTTGCTTGAAGTGTTTTTGAAAAATATATTATGTGGTATAGTCATCTGGCTGGAGCTTAGTTTTGCGAACTAAACACAATTAAAATGTGTTCCTTTTGTGCAACAGCGGGTTTAAGGTGGAAAAGGAGCTATGGTTTTTTGATATAGGCTATCCATTGCTTGTTTTGCTTCTTGATATTTATACAGTTAAAAGTCACCTTCTATTTTAATTTATCAGTAAACAGGTAACTAAAATTGCAATGCAACCAATTAATTTGGGTGTGCTTATATGTTGGTGTTGCGTGGAACTCATGAAGAAAGACCACCTTTTCTGCAGGCTCTGGAAGCGGCTTTTCAGCATTATGATGCAGATTTGCAGAGAAGGTCATCCAAGGTTGGGGAGAGACCAAACGGATATTATGTCTAATGGAACGGCTACTCCATTTAATCTAAAGATTTTTGCTGCAACATAATGTTCCTCCCTTTTGCAGCTACTACGATGGTCGATCAAAACAATTTTTATTGAGTTCCATATAAATATTTTCCGGCCCATTTCTCGATCCATTGAAATATGAGTGCAATTTAAGGTTTTAAACTTATCAAACACACAATTATTACAGTTGAGCCAAATTGAAAGTTGTTAAAAGAAGATTGCGGCAGTTTCGCTTTTTTCTTTTAATTTATTGAAATTCAAGTCCATTGTACCTATTATATTTCTCTCTCCAGATTGCTCGAGCTCCGTTCTAAGTGGAAGTGTTAGCAATCTGTATAAAAAGGTTTGCTACGATTAGGGTTGACAGGCTCCATACATTGGTTTGAGATTTTTAATATCTAAATTTGTGAATCTTTATTATGAGTTGCCATTTTGGATACCGATAAGCTATTTCATTTTCTGTTTTTTTTTTTGTGGGCTAACATTATTGGAAAAGAAAATTCATGGAAATCAGCGGGGTCTATCCCCGACTTCAAACTGCTGCTCTTTTGGTCTCACTGAGTCACTGTTTCCTCACTGATTCTTAGATTTTTCTCTTAAGGCAAACACTACACAAAGTGGATCCTTTGGCAATATCTGGCTATGGTTTTTGGTTGTAGTTTTTGCATTTTCAAAGTATTTTGTTATAAAAAAATGAAACAAGTTTCTTTTTTCACCAAAGTTGAAGGCAAAATGTAGTTTATCATTTTTGATAATTTTGAGAACACAAGTTAAATAGTACATGATCGAGCCTTAGCTCCCACTTGTTCTGCCTAGCAATCAGCCTCTGACCTCTCTCGCCGCAAGATCAGAACATTGTCCGTCGTTCAGAACATTGTCTGTCCTTTTCCTTTCTTCTTTCATTTGCTATTCTCGCGCACGGTCTCCTCATTATTTATTGCTGCTGCTTGTTTGGGAGCTGTCTTGCTTCTGCTTGTCTGGCCGTGGTCCCTTGTCTTCCTTCTGTTCAGCTTTTCCCATCCATATATGAATACATATATATTATATATGCAATACATATCATAATGTTTTAATAAATAACACATTTATAAACCAAAATGTTATATTATTGACAACACCTATATATTACACACTTCGTTATATACAGCTGTTTTGCTTCAGTTGATAATTTTAATATCTAACAGTTGGTTCCACCAAACATGAAGTCGTTTTTACTGTTTAAAGGGATAACATTATAAAATTCTCTTAAATAGTATTTTTGCAACTCAAGCTATACCCGCGTTAACATAGCTGTAATCTTCTTCCCAATTTTGACGACCATCACTTCTTTTTATAGTAAGGTTAATTAATTTCAAATAAATCTTAAGTTAATGGTAAGAGTACCAGGCCTGTATTATCATATCATAGGCAATTATCTGTTCAAGTACTCTTGGATACATCACAAACATGCAGAAAATGATGTTATGAAACCAACAGAGCACTAACAACCTCTTTTCTCGTCTCCTCGGGAGTATCAAATCATCACAAATTTATAAACTATAATTATTTATCAAATTCATAAGTAATAAATAAATAAATATTAATTTATCAAATATCAATACATAATTAAAATTTTTAAAAAAATTTCAGTTCAAGATCAAAATTTTCAATCCTTCCATCCTTGAACTAGTTCGGTCCAATCGATCTAATTTTCAAATCCGTATCAAAATTTAAGCACTCTTTTAAACAAGCAGTCAGTTTAAGAATTTCTGCAATCCTTTTGAAATTTTTTTTAAAGAATACATAACAGTAATTTTGCTGGTTCATCTGCTAGCTAGCTCAATTTAAAATTTTGGAGATTAGGGGATTATGTCTTTTTTCTAAAACTTTAATATTCATAATTCATAAGAATGTTTTTTCTTTTTCATTCTCCACCCTACACCCTAACCAAATGTAGAAACCAGGTAAGTTAAGATCAGAGTTATCTGGTGAGAAGACCCAAGAAATTGGATTTTTTAATCAAAATTCTATTACAAGAGCTTCCATGCTGTTTAATTTGCAAGTGCTTTCTAGCCAAACAATCACAACCCAGAATCTACACATTCAAAAACTTACAAACATGCCCCTTATCCCCTCTACATGAACATGCAATGGCAGATCTGACAGAAATTTGTTGACAATCGTAAAATTTAGGTAGAGAGGTTCATGCTTCTATAGTGAGAACTCATAATATAAAGATCTGATAAATCCATGGTAAGCCCAGAACATGCATAGAAAGTGGAAGCAAAAAAGGTGAGATTATATATAGTAACAATGCTCTATCAATTATTTCTTCAACTATAACTGAAAAATATCTCCAGCATTATTACTCCCCACAGATTCAAGAAGAAAAGAGGCTGAATACCCACGACATATCATACAACAAAAGCTAGCAGTTAAGATACCAATTAACACTAAAAAAGATAGTACAAGGTATAGTTTCATTACCCACCGGCATTCCCAGCAGATATCTCATTCCCCTCGTCATCACCCTGCCGTATTTTTGCAATTTCAGCCTGTGCTCTCTCCATAATCTGCCTCTTCTGCATTTCCAATTCTCTGTGGAAATCCATCCTCATCTTCTCCAGTTCCAGCATCTGCTGCCTTTTACTATTCTCAATTTTCTCATAGATTTCGCTAAATTTCTGAATAGAATCTGCAAGCAGACTAAATGAAGACCCGTCAGATTCCCTCCCATATTTTCTCTTTTTAAGCGGAAGCCCATCTGATTCATCATCCTCACCATCAGTGGATTCTGAATTCCCCGGACTGTCTCTCATCTCATCTAATCCATTTGCCCGGTTCAGATAAACTCTTGGGTTCATAAAAACGTATTCTCCAGAGTCCAAGCCACAAGAAAGTCCACCTTGCTGAGGAGGTGATGACATTAGCATATCCATTTTCTTGAAGTAAACCCATTTGCTACTGTTACCTTTCTCGGCCAAATTCATTTTTTCCTTCTTATACTTTTTTTTCAATGTATCAAGACGATTCCTACACTGAGTATCTGTCCTCTCAATCTCTGAAACTTCTGAAACCTTCTCTGCGACTTCTTGCCACTCCTCAGAACGAAGACTCTTTTTACCACGTTGCAAAAATCGTTCACCCCAAGCATCAAGCAGAACAAGTGTTTCACGTTCGGTCCAATCAGTAAGAGAATTCCGTCCACCAAATGATGGTTTTGGCACTGCCAGAGCTGCAACTGGGGACACCTGTACTCGAGGAGCAAACTCATAACTTGAAACCAAACTCTTCAACTTCCTTTTTTTTGGGTGGCTCTCAATATTATCATCCTCGATCCTCCTTGCATAACTTTGTCGCTCGCGAGGAAGTTCATCCATATCCTCCTCATATTCATCATCCTCATCATCCTCATCATCCATATCTTTGCCTACATACTGCAAACCACTATTTTGATTATTGTTCTCTTCTTCCTCCACCAGGTCCTCATCTTCCAACTCATCATCATCATTCTCGTCATCATCAACAAATTGACCATCAATTGGTCTAGAATATGGAGCATTCCTTACAGGAAGTTTTTGCCGATTTGAAGAACCATAACCCTGCTGCTGTTTCAACCCATAAGGATTTGGGGGATACCTTGCATCATCTTCAGTGTCATCCATTTAATCTAAAAGTTACGTCTAAAAGCAGGAAGACTTGAAATTGTTTGGAGCTATCTTAATTTCAAATACCACAAAGCTAAAGATCAAAAGCCCAAGAGCCAACCAAAAGAACACTCCTCAATACCCGAATTCTGTAAGCAATCAAGAAATATCTTCATGTTTATATAATCAAATTCCAAAAACTGAAAATATCCACGACGTTTGGGATTTTCCTCAAATTGTTAGCCTAATGACTTGTTCTACTCACTGACTACCATCGTTCGTATTCCCAAAATTAGAGCCCCTCGTAAACAACAACCATGAATCCTCATTCACGAAAAACTTAAGTTTTAACTCCAAAATTCAAAGCAATTTCGTTCTCTCAACAATCAAATTATCCGAATGAGAAGAACCCCCATCTCATTTGCCTCCAAAAAGACATCCCCTTTTTCAGCTACCATTCACGATCAAACATTTCCTAATACATTAATTTTAGAATAAAATAAAAAAGAATCATGAGAAGCCCTAAATTTCAACGACACAATCATACTCAAAAAGCCCTAAACTTCAAGCTGAGAACAAAATCCCAGCTTACAAGCAAAATAAAGCACGTAGTTCTTACCTCAAAAGGAGATCAAATTCTCAATATTTTCTATGAAACGAAAACCTGGTTGGAGTTCTGGAAGTCCCGAACCTCAAACTTGAGAAAACTTGCGAGAAAAAGAGATATACACAGGCAAGAAAAATCGAACGGAAAGAAAATGAATCTTTTGGGGATAAGGAGAGTCGCTGTTATCGTACGCCTTGTGTTCGGCTTTCGGCCCTGAACTTTGGGCTAAACATTTTCTCTGGTTCCTTAAAATGGGTCCGTATCTCTCTTATTCTTTTATTAAATTTTTTTTATTAATTAGATAATAAATATATCAATTATAATATAATAAAAATAATTTTTAAATAAAAATAAACATAAAAACATAATCTAATTCTAGTGACGGTCTCTTGTTTAGAAAGTGATATTCAATTAGTTAATAGTTGATAAATCTAATTAAATCCTAGTTAAAACAAAAAAAAAATTATAAATTAAAAATAAAATTTTAAAAAGGTATCTGAAAAATGTGTCTTAATTTTAGTAGTAATATAATATATTTTAATTTTAATACCTCGGTAATAAATAATATAATTTTAAATATTCATTACCATTTGATAGCTTTTGGTAACTAATGATCTTCTAAATCTTTATGTTCTTTAACATAATGAATAAATGCAACAATAAAATTAAGAATGTTCAAAACTCAAATTTGTCCAAAGTTTTACTTATTCTATATAGAATTTAAAATAATACATTGATTTTCATTGAACAAATGTGAGGTATATATGCAGGTACAACCTTAATTAAAAGTTAATCAAATATTTTAGTCTTAATCAATCACCTTTTTTGTTGAATTTATTATTAATCACTTAATTTATGAGATTTATTATCAATTAACTAATTTATGTGACTTATCGTGTGACGTCTTGATACCAAATAGGGTACCAATGTCTAATTGAGCAGATATAAAGAGAATATATTCGTAGCAGCGAAACCATACATCCTAATACAAAATACAAAAGCTTGTATTATGAGAGCAAGAGACTATCTACTTTTACTTACACTACAAAAGATAACCTATACACAAAATATATTAGCCTCTAAAAGTTTTAAAAAAGGTACATAATCTATTCTTGCAACTAATATTCCTGAAATAAATCTAAACAAGGCCCCTCCACAAACTCATCAGAATTTGCATCGATGGGGGTTTCGGTTTGGGTGAGTTCTAATACTCAATAAGGTAAGCAATATTAAAGTCACACAAATATGTTTCGAAAATATTTCCAAAATGCAAAATTTATTTAAAATAATGATATATTAACATAATTATAATTTCATGCTATACAATTTTTACAGTAACAATGCAACATTGCTAGGTGCTCAATACCGTATTTAATGTGTTTATATAACATATACATAGCTAGACTTGTCTTTAAAATTTTATTACCGGTTATTAAATATAATTTATATTTTACTAATTACAAACCTACACGTGCAACTACTTTGTAACACCCCGAAACCTTTGCACTTAAATGTGATGTCTAAAAACTCTATGATTTCTAGACCTTATGGCCTTTAACAATTAATTTCCTATTGACATTGTGGTTGCATCATTTTTGGTATGTCGTTGGCATGAAATGTTTGTTTTAGCTATTTCTAAATTGTTTTTAATTAATTAATTATTTTAATTTTAATTTAATTTATTTTAGAAATTATTTTTTAATTATTTTAGAAGGAAAGAAAGAAGGAAAAATTGGAAACAAGGAAAAAATCATGTGAACCCTCGAGAGAAACTGCTCGCGCTGGTGAGCCCGCATGCATGTGTGCATGCACAAAAGGGGGACTATGCACACATGCCTGCTTGTACATTGTGTCCACCTTGCGCGTGGTGTCACATCGTGCGTGACTGCGCACAGTCTCATCGTGTAGTCAAGTCACAGGACTACGTGCCAATCGTGCACTGACGGTGCGCGTCCCATCGGCCCGAGCGCTGACAGCGCACGTCCCATTAGCCTGCGCAGTCTTGTCACCTTGTCTGCCACACGACTTTATCACCTCGGCTGTCATGCAGTTTTGTTCCCTCAGCCGTCGTGCTAACTTATCCCGTCAGCCGCTCGTACAGTCTTCTCAGTCATCCCGTTGTCGACTGCCCCTTTCTCTCTCCGTTACGTGTCCTCACAGATGGATGCCATGTGGCGAGCATCCAAGACCTCTTCCATGACTATTTAAAGGGCCTTTTCTCTTCATTTTTTTCCATTCTCCATTTCCTTCTTCCATTTTCCACCTTAAAAAAAAAGAGAGAGAAGGAGAGTTTAGGGACAGAAAGAGAGTAATAAAGGGTGAAAAGGAGAAAAAGAGTTTTTTTAACTTGTTCGAAGATCTATAGATGCAAGTTCCTTCCTCTTCACCTCCCAAAAAGACACGTCACTCATGAAAAGCTTAAGGTTTCGGTAAGAAATTTCTTGAGTATTTCCTCTTACATTTCTATGTGAATTTTCTAGATAAATTATATTAAAAATTAAATAATTTTGATGCATGAACCTTAAATGTGATTGATTGTTAATTTACTTGAGCATGAAAACATGAAATAATATGCTTGATTGATGCAAATCATGATGATTGGAAGAATGTTTGAGTTTGGCCATTTGCCTTGTCTTTGATAATGGTGAATAAGGTCATCCTTTGGAGCCTTGGGTTAAAAGGATGGCCCGATGGTCAAGTCTAGGTAGCATGGGCTTTCTTGAGGGATTTCTTGAGTATTGTTTATTACATTTCTATATGAATTTTATAGATAAATCATATTGAAAATTGAATAATTTTGATGCATGAACCTAAATGTGGTTGATTGATAATTTACTTGAGCATAAAAACATGACATAATATGCTTGATTGATGCAAATCATGATGATTAGAAGAATGTGAGTTTGGCCATTTGCCTTGCCTTTGGTAATGGTGAAGAAGGTCATCCGTTGGGGCCTTGGGTCAAGAGAATGACCCAATGGTCAAGTTTGAGTAGCATGGGCTTTTGTGCCAAGTTACATTGATGGGCCCCCAACGAGTTCTAAATATCTTAAATATGTGACTGTTATGAATGAAATCAGTATAAAGAAGAGAAAAGAATGAAAAATTCGTTTGACTATTATCTCAGAGTTTTTCTCTCTATCTAACTCTATATATAAAAATGTTGGTGAATCTGTAATACCTCGAAAATCTTTGTGCTTAATTGTTGTGTAAAACCTCTACTTATTCGGGCCTTAAGGCCATTAACTCTTTAAATTTAATTTTTTTTTTTAAAATTTCAAATGAAAACAAGTTTAAAATGTTAATTTTATATTTTACGAATAAATTTAATTTTTACGCATTTATTTTGCCTATATACAAATTTGTTTTTATCATTTATTAAAATTAAAAATTTCAAGAAGAATAAAGAAGGAAAATGCCAAAAAAATCCCGCAGAAAGGGCCGCAGGAAAATTTTCCCCATCCATGTGGATCTCGCGAGTTGCGTGCCCTCGCACGCGTGCACGACTAGCAAGGGACGTGCACCAGTGCACATCTCCCATCCATGAGAAGCGCGAGGCGCGCGTCTCCGTGTGCCCTGTGCTCGTGCTTATGCGCGTAGGCACTCAGCCAGCGCACTTGGTATGAGCCACCTGCGTGGAGTAGGCCTGTGCACATTGTAGGCTTGGGCGGTGCGTGCTGCCCCTTGGGGGCGTGCACTGCCATTCGGACGACATGCTACTACTGTTTGGGCAATGTGCCTTCAGTTTTTACACCATTGTCGCATCATCATCATCGTGTCAGCCATCCATCAGTTGCGTCCATCAGCTATTGCATCGCATCAAGTCACTTTTTTTCCTCCCTCTCTCCTCACAGGATTTCACCTCTTAGTGAAAATCCAATAATCCTCAAACCTGAGAGCCTTCTAGATGGGTTACAGGAAGCAAACACCTAGCTCGGGTTTGCTTTTCTTGAGGTAAGTACAATAAATTCCTTTACAGTTTTATGTAAGAATTTTACTAACATGATAAACAAGATCTTGCAATAATTTTAGGAAAAATAAACAACCAAAAAGCTCTTCTAAAGTAGGAGCAAACCACAGAAGGTACTCAAACCCAAAACTGTAGTTGAGAAGATAGAATGTGGTGAGTTTTTTAAGAGTATTTACTTCGAAATATTTGGTAATTTTTAGGGAGAATCACATGACATATTTGGCAAGAGAATATAATAATTTTAGGAGTAAAAGACCAACAAAAAAATCATCCAAAACTAGGTACAAAAAATCAAACATGTAACAGCCTAAACCTCAATATCGTGGGTATGGATATTTGTACAAAATTTTCAATTAATGGAACTGATAAATATTAACTATGCAGTAGAACTATAATTTAATACACATCCTTTGTAACAGAATAACTATTTTTTTACAGATAATTGAGGCATCTAAATTAATATACAAATATAAAATAAAACTAATAAGGTTTTCTTTACCATCTTCTATTGATCTTGGACTTGTTTCTCAACCCTTCTAACCTGGATGAGGGTGAATTGAGGTGAGTTTCACGTGCTCAGTAAGAAAAATGATTCTATAATGGAGACTTATGTACATATATTCACGTCAAAAATATACATAATAGAATGCACTAATGAAAATGACAAACAATCACCATAATATCATATACATAAGAAATCCCAAATAGAATATAAACAATACAATACCGAGCAAAACATAAAATAGAATGCAAATCTTAATCTAACGAGATATCAATCTAAATATCCCAATGAACATTCTCACAAAAAAAATGATTATGATTTTCTTCTTCTTACACATTCTTCATAAATCTTATCTATATTAAAATTACACACTTATGGATTCACAGATTCATCAAAACAAAATGGATTTACTCACACACACAAATCTCTCCACTTGAATTTCAATTCAGATTTCTCACCCACAAATATCATTCCACTTGGATTAATAATTTTATATTATTTAGTCCTTTAAAGTTTATTAAGGTTACCACTGTGCGATGCCCATCATACCTTTATCGAGGAGAGGCGAAAAGGACCCCCCCATCACATGGAGAGTATACCCACAAATTTCATATTAACCACAATAGGAACATTTGCTCAGTGACCCACACACTCACAAATACCTATCCACATCTAGACTACATTTTACAAAGCTATCCATGTGCAAGTTCACCATAACCGCTGAACTTCAGCCACACACGCACCTTCCCCTCCTCGATTCGTGATTAACGAATTAAATATCTTATTAATTCTTCATAGTTTTCTTATTCTATCATCAAAAGTTTCTTTTTTTCTTCTATCTATTTGTTACATGATTTATTTTCAAATTTATCTAAATTTTAAAACTACTATGCATGTTTACCTTCTTAGTGGCTTATTTAGTCTATTTCTCTAACTAACTTACACTTTTCTATTTATTTGGTGTTTGTTTTCTATACCTTTTCAACTTGTTCAATTTCTTATTTAAACATCTATAGTCTATATTAACTTAAGATTTATAATTCTTACAAATAATCTAACACAAATATTATTATCTTAATTTCTATATGCAGTTAAATACAAATACATACACTGTTACATATATACGGATTACACATCCACATGCATAACATGTGTGCACACATAATATTACACACATACATATATTGTATACATACATGTATCCTCACTGTATGACTCACACAAAATATCTGATACATACACACACATTCATACTTAAACATGCATATGCAATTACACACAACATACCATATATATAATTATTCATGTATTTGTTCTTATGAATTCATATCTCATTCATTATATATTTTTATATATATACACACACATGCATAACAATGTATATATATATACACTATATAAACACACATAAATATAAATTAGATATATTAAGTATATTTATATGCACATATATAAATACCTATATACATGTATATAGATATATATATATTATATTGCACACATATTTAAACATTCACACATAATGCACTATACATATGCAGATTTACATAAACATATAATTTATGTCCCTGTATAGAATACACATAAGTTTTACCTACAGCGTAATCGAAAAAGCTTTGGGAATCCTTTCTAGCTCTGTCCTCTCAAAAATCTGTATATCGTTTGGATAATTTTTCTTGTTTACAACAGAAAATACACATATTAAATTACAAACAATTTGGAAAACTATATGACGCAAAATGAAGAACAAATTTTACCTTGGGACATGCGGTCCTAGTCGCCAGCATCACTCGCACTACCACACGCATGTCACCAAAAATGCCACGCATCGATGCTTGGATCAATGCGCATCGCCGCATGCGATGTACCAGGGATAGATCTGGTTGTTGCACTTCCTTTTTTCTTCCCTCTTTTTCTTCTTTCTTTTTTTTTCTTTTCTTTCTCTTTTGGTTTCTTTTCTTTCTCTTTTTTTCTTTTCATTCCTTTCTTCTTTTTTTTCCTTTTTTTTGTAATAGTCAGCTATGTGCTTCCATATACTAGGTTTAGGAAATTTTTACGAATTTTATTTACAAATGTAAACTAAATAAATATATAGATATAAATTCTCTAATAAAAATATAATAGAATGGAATAACAAGTTAAATATAATTATTCTAAAATAGGAGGGTAAAACTTATAAAATCTCATAGAAATGATGTATTTTTAATTAAGTTCTTAAACTTCATAAGAATTAAAAGCTCCTAAAAATTCAATTATCTTAAGTGCATAGTAAGAAGAACTAAAATTCCTGACTTCCTTAGATGTTTATGATCACCTACATACATTACCTAATCATTGAAATTACTGCAACAAGCTTCGAAAGTTGAAGTTGTGCTGCTATATCCGATATTTAGGTAGGTGTTTGTTCTTCGTTTAAATTCCTTCTTAATTTGTTTTTTCCTTTCCAAAATCTTGTAGTTAGTTGTTAGAATAAAAAGTTAGGAGTGTTAGGAAATTATTTCTCAAAGGTAACTGGATTATAAACTTGACTATTAATCAAAACTCTCACCATACTTTGTTTTAATTACCGTAAGTTGTAAAGGAGAGTTTTTTGAAATTTCCAGCATTCCTTCATATAAAATTTGCTTTTGTTTCATGTATTTCTTAGGTAAGATAGACTAAAATCTTTTTGATGCATGATATACATTTTTTAGTTGCTTTAAATAACATGTTTTGGTGAATTAATCTTACTGCATGCGTGTGTGAAAGGAAAACAGAGTGTGTGCATGTGTGAGTGTTAAAATATGGTTTTCATTAATTATCACCGTGTTGCTGCTATTGAATGGAGGTGAAATTTTTGGGTTGTAGCAGTGGAAAAGGGATGCTTCTGGGCACCCATATTTTTCTAAAGACATCCTTATACACAAGTTAGCACAACATTGTGCAATGTGGACATCAAACATTGTCAGGCACCGAGTGTGCCGAGAATGTCGTGCGCGCACATACATAGTGTTGCCATATGTGTCACTATGTATATATGCACTAGAACTATATTCAGGATGCCTTCGTACTTTCGTATATGTTCAATGGCATGCTATATTATAGCAAGCCTATATGCCGTGTTGATTCGACAAGCATCTATGGACGCCGAGGGATCATCGCGGGTAGTACTCCTTATCCACAAGTATGGGTGTGATGGAAATTCTTTTTCGAGCACGGGATAAGTAAAAAGGAAGTAGAAATGTGTGAAATTAAAATATGGAAATTTACAGCTTAATTTGAGTTGACAAAAAAAATTAAATAACTAAATAACTAATTAATAAAATTTAAATTAAGTCTAAAAGAATAAACAAAATAAAATTTTAGTTTCTGGAATTAATTTAATACTCTAAACTATATAAATAAAATTAAAAGTAAAAAACTTAAACATAGAATCTGGTTTAAATTCGATTAACTGTAGTTTCTTCGAGGGTATTTGCTTTGATTATTTTTTCTGAAGCCACTAGGTTATGGGTGCTAGTTTTGGTTCCGTCATGGAACATATAGTTCAATTGTCCTGAGGGGCTCTGGAAGATTTGATATTCATGTTCTGGAGGTCAAGGGCATGTATGATGGCAACATGGAGAGACCTGAGAGTATTTCATTTGTATTTGTTATATATGAATGTATGTTTGTAAACATTTACGCACCCACCCGTGACTAGATTGTATCCTGTTTGCCTTCGTTGGAAATAGGTGTAGGAGGTTGCATACGTAGGTTTGTAATAAGTGAAACATAATTTAAGATAATTAATTTATAATTAAAATTGAGTCAGAAGATAAGTCCTATCTTGTGTGCATGAGTTGTGTAAAAATTAATTTGTAATTAAAATTGAGTTAGAAGAAAAGTCTTGTCCTGTGTGCATGAGTTGTGTAAAATTATTGAATGTAGTATTGATCGACTTTGTGATAATTTGAGTAAGATGAATATTTGATTTGGATAGAAATATTGACTATTTGACTTGGCAATGAAATTGGATCTAGTTTGTTTCTAAATATTATTTTTCAACTATGCATTAATGAAGGTTTTTAAACTTATTTGTGTTGCATTATTCCTATCTATCATACTGAGTATTGGGACTCACCCAAATCCACCCCTCCCCTTCAGACGCAGAGTTGGAAGAGAACACTGAAGAACCCTATTTAGATTCCTTTTAGGAGGAATAGTTTGTAGCAGACTTGTAGTTTGCTTTAAATTGAGGCGAGTATGTTGTATTTTATAATGTAAATAGCCTATTTGTCGTCAGGATAAAGCCTTTTATAAATCTTGTATGGGCTGTATAGTTCTGCTATAATGTGAATATTTATTTAATGTTTGCTATTTTGGATGTTGGTGTCCTATTTGGCATCGGGGCATTACATTATTTTTCTTTCTTTTTTCTTTTCTTCGTCCTTTTTCCTTTTTTATTCTTCTTCCCCCTTTCCCATAAATTTTTTTTTTCTTTATTTTTTTCTTCTTCCTTTCTCCTTTCTTCTTCTTTTTCTTCATTTTTATGTTCTTCTTCTCCTTATTCTTTTTCTTCTTCCTTTCTCCTTTTTTTTTCTTCCTCTTTTCTCTCTCTCCTTATCTTTTCCTTTTTGCCCCATCACGTTCATGGGTTTAGGAGCCGCACACAGATAAGGCAATGCACAGATCTGGAGCCGCATAGGGGTCAATCATTCATCGTCTGCATTGGGTTGCCACTTCAATTACCTCCTTCTTTTCTACTTCTCTTTTTTTTTTCTTTTTCTCTCATTTTTTTGTCTTTTGTTTTTTTTTTCCTTTTATTTTAAATATATATAGGCACATAAATATCCATATATATATGCATATATATTTGTCACATGTTTCTCTTATACTCTCAAAGGTGTACACGACTCTAGGCCTTTCTTTTTTTTAATATATTTTTATTTTTTCAGTTATAATTAATTATATATATATCTTATTATATTTTCTTTTTTTTTGTACCTAATTGGTACCCAGTTGGGTATTACAAATCTCTTCCCTCCCCCAAAAAAAAATTGGTCTTCTAGATTGCATGTCAAGGAATTCGAATCACTCACCTCCCGACTTAGGGAAGTTTGCATATAAGTAGGAGATTTTTCTCCCACTAGGGAGATGCTTATCTTTCTTGGGAGAATTTATGCCACTTAGGAAAATTTCTCTTATGTGGGAATTTCCCCTCCTAGTAAATTTTGTCCTCTATATTTTTATTTGTAAGAACCTTGAAAAAACCGTCCATGTATTCTATTGACATTTTTATCAATAGATTGGAGTGGTTATTACATATTCTTTAATGGAATCGTTTTAGGTTGTGATATCTTCTTCTTTAAATTTTATATGTAAAGGTATGTTTGTTTAAGGGGTGTCTTTGATGCCTAATTGTTTTTATATTTTTCAAGTGTTATGATAATGGTTCTATTACCGGAACACATCCTTTAGGGATTTTGTTTATGAGTATGTTTCTTTATTTTAAAGATTAGATTTAATGGTATTTTATTCAAACTTTCTTAAAAACAATTAGTATTCTTAGAGAAGTATTGTTTCATCTAAGGTCATATCAATCCTTAAGTTCCAGGTATTTAATTTAATTCATTGTTTTATTAACTTCTAAAAATTAAAGAGTGATTGGTTGAAATAGGCTTAAAGAGTTACGGAATCGATGATTCTTTTTGGAGGTGATTAAGAATTCTTTTAATAGCAGATTTAGTCATTAGTTTTGTTACAAACTGTTATATCTAGTTCTAGTTCTTGCTTGTACCCTTCATGTTTCCAAGAATTCAAGGAGACTACCCTTAAGTATGACCTTAAGATACGAGTCACTAGTTTATCACACCATCAATTTACTCTTTTTGGTTTAAAGAGAAAAATTGTCCAGGCGTGGTGATTGTAGTTCGTCATGCTTTTGATATGCTACTTTGATGAGAAACACATTGAAAGTTTGCTGAATACTTGGATGTGTGGCCAACTCCTACAACCATACCCCTCACCTACGAAAATTTTCTACGAGTACTAGAACTCTTAATAATGAGAATTTTAGTTAGATTTTGTTCACTATCAAAGTCTTTAAACAAAGTTAGAAAAAGAATTTTGGAATAGTGAGGGTATTTGTTTTCCCAGAGGGATGCAAGGAGTATTCTTAGAAAAATTTAAATCATCATTTGATTCCTATTAGCCTAGAGTTTGTTATATGGAGTATATCTATTTAGGGGTTTCTTTTATTTAGGGAATTTATTCCTATTGGAAAATTTTCTCACTGAGAGATTTGCTTTCCACCTAAGGGATTTCTCTTATTTAGGGAAAGTTGCTCTTATTCAGGAAATCTCCTTACTAGGGATTTTTTTTAACTAAGGAATCTTCCTGTTACGTAGGAAAATTTCTCACACTAGGGAATGTTCTTCATTTTAAGGGATTTTTTTCATTCGAGAAACTCCCATTTGAGGGATTTTTGGTGCCACTTTGGGGACTTCCACCTAGATAGGAAATCTTCTCCCACTTGAGGTATTTGCTCCTAATGGGAAAGTGTTTCTCACTCCTGGATCTTTTCTCTCAGTTGGGAATTTTTACCCCCCCTTTTTGGAACATCTTCTCCTATTCAAGGTGACCTCAATATTTCCCTAAGGTGTGACCAAGCAATTGCTATGTTCAATTATGGTAATTATGCATCTGTAGATGTTTTCAAGGAGTTTTGAGACATCTTCTATGGGCATCTTCTCAATATTTTATAGTCCTAGACCTTATAAGGTTTCTATGCCTCAGGTAACAAGGGATAGTTCCGAGGAAAGTGTACTTTAATAGTAGCTATTACAGCCCGAACCCTAATATCGGTGGGTATAGACGTTTGCACAATATTTTCAACTAGTAGAATAGATAAATATTAAATATACAGTAAAATTACACTTTAATACACATCTCTTGTGACAGAATAATTATTTGTTTATAAATAATTGAGACATCTAAATTAATTTATAAATCTAAAATAGAAACTAATAACATTTTTTCCACTATCTTCTATTGATCTTTGACTTGTTTCTCATCTCTTCTGACCTGGATGGGCGTGAATTGGGTACACATCCCTTGTGACATATAGGATTTTTGGGATTAGTTGGGTATTACTATAGATTTGTGAAGTTTGTTAGCTAACCTATCCAAAGAATCTGTCATTTTCATTGACAGAAAGTGGGAGGACTTAGTTAACCTATCCACAATCACCCAAATAGCATCATGGCCTACTCGGGTCCTAGGCAATCCAATCACAAAGTCCATGGTGATATGTCCCCATTTTCACTCAGGAATTAGTAAAGGTTGGAGGGATCCATCAGGACACTATTGTTCTGCTTTCACCTATTGACAAGTAAGGCATTTAGAAACATACTCAACAATGTATTTTTTCATACCATTCCACCAAAATTGGGATCTCAAATTTTGATATATTTTAGTATTGCCCGGATGCATGGTGAATTTGGAGTAATGAGCCTTAGTCAAAATACCTTTCTTTAGTTCATCATTATTGGGAACACACACTCTGTCGTTAAATCTGAGTAACCCATCATCTGACACTCTGAACTCTAGCTTCAAATCGTGCTCTGTGTCCTTCTTAACGGCCGATAATGTGGAGTCAGTCAACTGAGCATCTATGATATGTTGAAGTATTACAGATTAGACATTTAAATTGGCCAAATAAACACCTTCAGTCTGATCATGAAGTTGAATTTCCCTCATAAACTCTAATAATTTCCACTCAGAAACCATCATGCAAACCAACATACTCACATTCTTCCTGCTAAGTGCATCCGTTACTACATTACCCTTGCCTAGATGATACAAGATCTTACAGTCATAATCTTTTAGGAGTTCTATCAATCGCCTTTGGTGCATCTTGAGATCCTTCTGAATGAAAATATATTTTAGATTTTTATTTCCAATATAGATCTCAAATGTCTCACCATATAAATAATGATGTGAGAGTTTCAGAGCATAGACAATTACAGCGAGCTTCAAATCATGAGTGGGTTAATTTCATTAATATATCTTCAGTTGTCCAGATCCATAAGCTATTACCCATCCATGCTACATCAATACACATCCCACCCCCTGATAAGAAGCATCACTATATATTGTATATCCACCAGTTCCATTCGGTACAGCCAACACAGGAGTTGTTGTCAACCGTTTCTTGAGCTCTATGAAACTTCTCTCACATGCTTCATCCCATTTAAATTTGATGTTCTTCTTTGTAAGTCGAGTAAGAAGAGCTGCAATCTTGGAGAATCCCTTCACAAATATACGATAATACCTAGCTAATCCTAAAAATCATCTGATATCTTTAACTATACTAGGTTGTTCCCAATTTAGCACGGTCTCATTTTGCAGGGATCCACTAATACACCATCTTTTGATATAACATGTCCTAAAAAGGCAATCTGATCAAGCCAAAAACCACACTTGCTTAGCTTTGCATAAAACTTCTTTTCTCTGTTTACTTGCAAAACTTGAGCCAGATTCAAAACATGTTCTTCCTTACTCTTAGAGTAGATCAAGATGTCATCGATGAAGACTGTAACAAATTAATCCAAAAATAGTCTAAAGAGCCTATTCATTAAGTCTATGAAGATTGCAGGTACATTAGTCAACCCAAACGACATGACAAGAAATTTATAATGTTCGTACGTAGTCCGGAAAGCTGTCTTCATAGTGTCTTCAGATTTTATCTTTATCTGATGATACCTTGAACGTACATTAATCCTAGAAAAGACTCATGCTCCCTATAATTAGTTAAAGAGATCATCAATTATGGGGAAAGGGTTCTTATTCTTAATTGTAACTCTATTTAGCTCCCTGTAATCTATGCATAATCTTAATGTCCCCTCATTCTTATTTGCAAATATGACTGAAGCACCCCAAGGAGACACACTATACTGGATAAAACCTTATCCAAAAGTTCTTGAATTTGCTTCCCCAACTCTTTTATTGCAATCCAACTCATCCTGTATGGGGCCAATGAAATCGATTGAGTACTTAGCTGAAAATCAATGGCAAGTTCCACTTCTCGATCTACAGGCAATCTTGGTAGGTCATCAGAGAAGACATCTAGGAATTCCCTGACTACTGGAATTTTTTGGATATCAGTTCCCTTACTTGTCTTGCCTAATACATATTAAGATTGTTAAATCACATAATTTAAGATCAATAGATTATTTTCTTTGTACACAAATAATTAACAATAGAAAAAAGGGAAAGTCATTAGCATGAAAATGGAAACTGACTAGGACTATTGAATACAAGCTTTTTGTGGTAGTAGTCAATAATAACATGATATATTGCTAACCAATTTATTCCTAGTATCACATCAAAATTCCTAATATCTAGTAATTTCAAATCTACCTCAAATTCCCTACCTGTAATCTCTATAACACATGACTTATACAATATATTGGTTGTCAGATTACCACTTGCTGGCAAGGATACTACTAAAGAAAAATCAAGGAACACAGGAGAAACATTTAAGTTCCATGCAAATGTAGGTGAAACAAAAGAATGAGTAGATATAGGATCAATTAAAACATTTGCTATGTGCTTACTAATAGAGTATGTACCCTGAATCATATCAGTAGCAGGTTCAGCATATACTTGGCCTTACACTACTGGTCTAGGTTGTTCTTTGACTTTAGGACAATCACAGATTCGATGTTGTGTACTTCCACACTTAAAGCAACCATTATTGAGACGGTAACAATGGGTATTACATGATTTTTTCCACAATGAACACAATTATAACCTTGTCTAACTGACAGAAACTGTAGTGGGGCAAATGGAGCTATTCAAAGTCTTTTATTCTAATGGCCCTGACTTGGGACTTGAGGCCTGGAACTACATGTTGCTTGTGTAGAGGTCCTAATAGTACTCTCAATGAGTTATGCCTTAACTAGAACCTATTGATAGGTATGAAGCTCAAGTACTACCAAAATCTTTGGGCCATATTTCCTTCATCAAACATAATCTCGGGAGTGTAGCAGCTAAGCTCTGTGAATCTTCTGGCATAATCAGTAACTCAAAGGCTTTCCTAGGTAAGCTAGGTGAACTCTATCTCTTTCTAATTACAAATGTGATTGGGGAAGTATTTAGCATTAAATGCCTCTAAAAAGTGTTCCCATGTAATGAGTGTGGGCAGAGTAGTCTGCTTAACTTCCCACCAGTGCTTTGTTTCTCCCGCAAGCATAAAGGTGGCGAGGACAACCTTCTATTCATTAGTCACCCTCATAACTCTAAAGAACTTTTCAATTGCCTTTAGCCACTTTTTAGCCTCATAGAAAGTCAATGCTCTTGCAAATTGGACTGGATTCAATCGCTTATACTTCTCAATATAACCTGGATCCATCGCTAGTGGAGTTGGGTTTGAGGTGGAGGTGGAGGTGGAGGATTTGACAAATCTCCCCTCGTAGGAACCAGGGGAGGATCAGCAAGGTCCCTCCTTTCTTCTCTAGCCTGTTGGCCAGTAACAAACCTCTCCACCAAGTTGTAAAGACGATCAACATCTTTCTGTACTGATTCTACTTGAGAAGATCTGTTCATAGGGGTTCATCGTCGCTTCATTTTCATTTGCTTACATCACCAAACAAAAATTTTAAGATTTACCTTTTTGAAATTCTATTCTCAACTATAGTCTTATCCTTAAGCCTTATGTACAAGAGATCATTCCAAGGAACGTGGGCTTTGATACCAATTGTAACAACCCCAACTCTCATATGGAGTCATGACTGCATACACACTATAAAATGATAAAAGAACCTAACAACATAACCTTGTGCAGTAATTTAAAATAGAGATTACATCCCTTGTCTCTTTAAATTAAATATTTAAAGTATATGAAGTTGGTCGAACATCCAAAATAAATACTTACAATAAATAAAATAAATAATCATAAGTCTTACTGAAGCAAAATAAATAGATCTACTAGGATTCCCCTTTACTGCTCGGGAGTGGAATCTTGGGTGTTTTGATCTAAAAAAAAGAATAATAATAAGGTGAGCTAACGAGCTCAGTAAGTAGGTAAACATCATCAAATAATAGAATAATCTCATCTAAGTTTGTATAAAAAATAAAACCTCTGACGTGCAAGATTATCAAGTACTTTTTATTCTTTCCTGAAAAATACGTGATGTTGAGATTTTACTTATCAGTTAGGTCTACTTGTCATCTTATTCATGAATTCATTACCATCTATTTCGAATTTCTCCCAGAATGAACAATTATAATTCCAATTCACTTTTCCCTATCCCTGTGGTTTCAACACACTATAATTTCTCTCCAATTTCTTGTTTATGTTATTCACATATTATGATCCATTCTTCATTCATTATGACACAACATGTCACTACATCATATTGTCATTACTTTTATCATTTGCCTTTTTAAGGCCTAAACACTTCACTGAACATTACATCTCAACTATGTTCTATACTGCATTCTTTATACTTAGTTCTAGGTTCATTTTATTCATTTTTCATTTTATTAATAAATAGTTTCATCACACGATGCCGTTTCTGCCAGCATGAATGAGGGCATTAAGGATCTCCTCTACCACATGGATATACCACATCACTTTATCACTTTCATTTTCATTTTCTCAATGCACCTGAACACGGAATGGTTATGCATTGAGCATCAGTTATAACTTTTCACATACACCCGAACACGGAATGGATATATACGAGACTTTCCAACCACATTTGGCTAAGGCTATATCCACGGGTAGGGTTCACCACCCTTCACTTATCAAACTGGCTACGCACGCACACTCCCCTCCTTGATACCGGTTAAATGGATTTTTAAGTCTTTTAGGATTCCTTTTCACGTTTATTACTTCCCTATTAAGGTTGCTACTCTAGGATCAATATACTTCTAAGGTTTACTACTAACTTATTGTTTTGCCTTTCCTAACTTGATCTTCTTTATTTTTAATATCTCTAATCTAATTCAAATCTGCTATGTTACTCAAATATTTTTAGCTATATTCACTAACCATATTTAAATCCCCTAATTCAAACTTAACTTTCATTATAATATTTACTCATAACTCTAATTAAATTGTAAATTTATTTTCTTCTCAACACATCTCCTTTTAACATTCATTCCTAATTTAATTTAAAATATAATGAAGTGATGACATAATATGCAAAAACCTTAAAACAATTGCATAATAAAAGATAGAAAATGTAAAAATAATTTTAATAAAACATTAAAAGAATTTATAAATTAAATTGGAAGGTCCTGTTGGCATCCTGCACCAATTTATTAATTTAGATAAGGCATATGTATTTTTTTAGATATTGTTATTTAATCTCTTAGATGAAATTAATCTGCATTTAAAGGTACCAACACACTTACCTAATTTTCTTTCACATATCTACTTTGCAGAAGGATCCCTGAATGACAAATTCAATATGTTGAAATGAATTTCGCTTCGGGTCAACGGTGAACTTGACGTTTAACTCTCCCAACATTCATGCTAATAATTAATTTAATTTTTAACTATCTACTCTACCCATCGATCAAATTAATTATGCATGATTAATTTAAACCATATAGAATTTAATCGAGTCAAATTATGTTTAAGGTTTTAGGATTTTGAAACTCATCATGCGTAACTACCAACAAATCGCACTATTGCACGCCTCCACACACTATCACCAGAGTGTACATGCACCGTTGCCGGAAGCTGCCATGTGTTTCTGCTACCTGACCGATAACCACCACAAAAATAGTGCACATGACTGGATCTATTTAGTATCCCTTCCGCATGCAGATCTTCTTAGTTTTTTTCTCTCGCACAACTCTCCCCCTCTCTTTGACTCCTTCTACTTTTATAATGGGAAAGGGAAACTCCTGCACGCCCCTTCTTCTCCAATGTGTAGTTTTCTTCTTCCTCTTCTTCTAAAGGCATGTATGCCTCTGGTTCTAATTTTTTTCTTCTTCTTTACATCTAAAACAGCGTCGTTTTAGTCTATTACAAAAAGAATTAGATACAATGTATTATTGGGTATTTTAACTTTGTTTGTCGGGTGGGGGGGGGGGGGGGGGGGGGGGGGAGGCATGGGACGGGGGGGTTTGTGCCCAAGAAGGAGCTGACTCTTTTATACAGGTAGAAAAGGAAATATATTATTGAATTACCTAAATAACCTTCTTTAAAGTTTTACTACATCCACATATAAAGAAATATTCATTTTTTTGTTTGGGTAAAAAAATCTCCTAATCTGTACATGTATTTTTTTATTTATATAACTAGTTAATGTAGCATATATATTATAAAAAGTGAGAATATATTGCATTTTTTAAAATATCAATAAAATTTAAAAATACATATTTAATTAAAAGTAAAAATATATTATATATACAAAATTAAAATATATATTGTATTTCTTATTAAAATTAAAAATATATTATACATAACTATCTTGGGTCTAGATTGATTTTTTATGTCGAATCAGAAGTCAACTCGTCATGCTTTAGAAAGAAAAATAGATCTAATATGTCCTACATGTCTTGGATCTTTTGGCTGAAAGAACAAGGGCGAGTTTTGGAGGATTGGGTATGTCTGAACTATGTTGGGTTTAGATGAGCTTTTAATATCTAATAAGAACTTGACTCATCATGCTTTAAAAAAAATTGATCCAATCTATCATACCTTGGATCTTTTGAGCGAAAGAACTAGGACTTGTTTTGGAGGGTTAGATCAAGTCAATTAGGCATGTCTGAACTTTTTTAGCCATAAATGAAGTACCATGTAAACAACTTAATAAGATGTTAATGGAGTAAGAAAATTTTAGAAAAAATAAAGAAAGTTTATCAAAAATGGGGAATTTGAAGTTTAATTTAACTCTAACACAATATTTTTTTTATATCCTTCGCATCAATCAATTCATGTATTAAAAAAATGAACTAATAATGAGGAGAAACTCATACCTTGTCAACTTTTGTATTGCTAGTGTCAATTCTTTTTTCAATGTCAGAAATCATATTACGAATGTCTTGTTCAGATGGAGAGCGAGACATCGTCGATTGAGAGGAAAAGAACTAGATACAATATATTACTGGGTATTTTAACTTTGCTTGTCAAAAGGGGAGGAGGGGTTGGTGTGCAAGAGGGAAGAGACTCTTTTATATAGGTAGAGAAAGGAAGATATTATTGAATTATGTAAATAATTTTATGTAAAGTGTCGCTGCATTCGCACATAAAGAAATATTCATTCTTTTTTCGGGTAAAAAATATACTAATTGATAGTTGTATTTTTGTTCTTTATGTAACAACTACTTAATGTAGCATATATATAATAAAAAAGTGAGAATATATTATATTTTTTAAATTATTTACATATATCAATAAAATTAAAAAATATATATTTAATTAAAATTAAAAGTATATTACATACAAAAAATTAAAATATATATTATATTTCTTATTAAAATTAAAAATATATTATATATAACCATGTCAAGTTTAAATAGGCTTTTAATATCGAATCAAAAGTCGACTCATCATGCTTTGAGAAAGAAAATAGATCTAATATATCCTATCTACCTTTGTTTTGGGTGAAAGAACTAGGGCGGGTTTTGGAGGGTTGGGTCAAGTCAGTTAAGTATGTCCAAATTTCCTTAACCATAAATGAATTACCACATAAACAACTGAATAAGATGTTAATGGAGGAAGAGAATTTTAGGAAAAATAAAGAAAATTTATCAACAAGGGGAATTTGAGGTTTAGTCAAATTCTAACACATGATTTTTTATATCATTCACTTAGATAAATTAAAATGAATTAATCATGAAGAGAAACTTATACCTTGTTAACTTCTGTATCATTCGTGTCGATTTTATTTTCAATTTTAGAAATATGTTACGAACTTCTTGTTCAATTAGACAACGAGACATTTTTGATTAAGAGTAAAAGACTAGGTACAATGTATTACTGGTTATCTTCAATTTGTTTTTCAAAAATGGAGGACGACTTGGTGCTGAAGAAGGAAGGGACCTTTTATATAGTTTAAGAAGGTAAAATATTGTTGAATGACCTAAACAACCTTATTTAAAGTGTCACTACATCCACTTATAAAGATGTATTCATCCTTTTTTGGGTAAAAAATTTCTGAATGATTTATGGTTCAAATTGGGACTTCTATTTTTTCTGTGTATGTAAGCATCTTGTTTATGTAGCATACATATTCTACAAAAGTGAATATTTTACATTTTTTAAGGCATTTATAGATATAAATAAAATTAAAGTATAAATTAAAATATATACTTAATTAAAATTAAAAATATGTTATAAATTACCAAATTGAAATATATATTGTATTTCTTATCAAAATTAAAAAGATATTAGATATAATTTTATTGAGTTTAGATGGGCTTTTAATATCGAATCAAAAGTCTACTTGTCATGCTTTAAGAAAAAAATATATCTAATATGTTCAACCTGCCTTAGATCTTTTAGGAGAAAGAACTAGGGTGAGTTTGGGAGGGTTTGTCCAAGTCAATTAAGTATGTTTGAACTTTCTTAACCATAAATGTAAAAATTGTGTCATACTAGCTTCATAATCCTCCTCCATGATTGCTCCAATCATTATCATCTCTTTCTCTTTGTGATAATCCTCAACGGATATGGATCTTTTCGTCAATCATTATAAATTTTGGTACATCTCACGATAATAGTATGAAGGAGCAAATCTCTTCCTCATGATGTTCTTCATCTCTCTCCATGTCGAGATAGACCTCTCCCAATTATGCCTCCTATAGATTAATAGTTGATCCCACCAAAGTAGTGCATAGTCGGTGAACTTAATCGTAGCAAGCTTTACCTTCTTCCCCGTACTATAATTGTGGTAGTTAAAAAATTCTATT
The DNA here is from genome assembly GCF_054855325.1 of Carica papaya. Taxonomy (NCBI): domain Eukaryota; kingdom Viridiplantae; phylum Streptophyta; class Magnoliopsida; order Brassicales; family Caricaceae; genus Carica; species Carica papaya. The sequence continues at coordinate 13,775,154 of NC_142313.1, read as the reverse complement.
TTTTGCTCCATTCTAAAGAGCTTTTGTATCATTCCTTATTTTAAAAGATGGATCTTTATCTTAATAAAACTCAAATTATTGTCTCTTTTATCTTCCTTTCTAGTTAATTGTTCTTCCTCTAAACAATCATCATATGGTTCAGTCTTCTCCTCTTGCATTCGAATTTTGAATATTGATGAACTAAAGGATCTTTTTTTACTTGCTCAAGGTCAAATCTTATATCTCACCCTTCTCCATATCTCGAATAGACAAGATTGATGTGCGATGTAAGTTTCTTTCTTCAACCGTAGTTGTTCAAATGTGATATACACAGAGATTTATTTCAGTATTCAATCTAGGATTGCGAGAGTCCTTTGGATTTGAGTTTTCAAGGGAAAGAAAATTTATCAAATAGAAAAATAACTCTTGGGTCGACATTCAGGCATCAACAAGTGGAGGCTTGTGCATTTCTTCTTCTTTTATTTCCTCCCTTAGCTCATCACCGCTCATTTTCTCTTTCTCTTACGATGAATCGTCTCGCTCTCCCTCTCACTCTCTCTCCCTCCTTTCTACCGTTCCATTTTCTCTCTAGGATTTGATTTAGTAGAAGAAAGGTATTTGTACTCAGGTGGAGTGAATTTTTGGCCATTTGATCTAGGGATTTACTTCCAGCCGTTCAATCTAGGTCTTATTAAGGGTATTTTGCCATTTTATTCTCCATTTTAATACTAGTCCTTGGATCCCCCTTATGTAATCTATGCTGTCTAATTCTTTTGGGTTGTTACATCCAATCTATTCTGCTTGCCTTGGATCGTTTGACTGAAAGATTTAAGGTGAGTTTTAGAGGGTTTGGTCAAGTCAATTTGGTATGTGCAAACTTTCTTAACCATAAATGAATTACCACATAAACAACTTAATAAGACATTAATGGAGCAAGAAAATTTTAGGAAAAAAAAAGAAAATTTATCTAAAAAGGGGATTTAAATTTTAGTTAAACTCTAACACGTGATTTTTTTATATCCCTTCACATTGATCAATTCATGTATTAAAAAAATGAATTAATAAACAGGAGAAATTCATACCTTGTCAACTTCTGTATCACTAGTGTCAATTCTACTATCAATTTTAGAAAACATGTTGCGAACTTCTTGGTCAGATGGAGAGCGAGACATCGTCAATTGAGAGTAAAAGAACTATACACAATGTATTTCTAGGTACTTTGACTTAGCTTGTCAAAGGGAGAGAAGGGTTGCTGTGAAACAAGGAAGGGACCCTTTTATATAGGTAAAGAAGGGAAGATATTATTGAATTAGTGAAATAATCTTATTTAAAGTGTCACTACATCCGCATATAAAGACGTATTAATCTTTTTTTGGGTAAAAAATCACCTAATTGGTACTTGAATTTTTTTTTTTTGTTTATGTAAGCAACTAGTTAATATAGCATATATATTGTAAAAAAGTGAGAATATATTACATTTTTCAGAGCATTTATAGATATCAATAAAAATTGAAAAATATATTTAATCAAAATAAAAAATATATTATAATACCAAAATTAAAATATGTCATATTTTTTTTATTAAAATTAAAAATATATTATATATAACTATGCTAGGCTTAGATGGGCTTTTAATATCGAATTAGAAGCTGACTTGTCATACTTTGAGAAAGAAAATAAATCTAATATGTCTTACCTGCATTGGATTATTTAGATCTTTTGGAGGGTTGGGTCAAGTAAATTAGGCATGTCAGAACTATGTTGGGTTTAGATGGGTTTCTAATATCAAATCAGAACTCAGCTCTTCATTTTTTTTAAAAAAATAGGTCTAATTTATCTTACCTGCCTTCGATATTTTGAGGGAAAGAACTAGGGTTGGATCAAGTTAATTAGGTATGTACAAACTTTCTTAACCATAAATGAATTGTCACATAAACAACTTAATAAGATGTTAATGAAATAAGATAATTTTAGTAGATATAAAGAAAATTTATTGAAAATGAGGAATTCAAAGTTGAATTAAACTCTAACACATGATTTTTTTTTATATCATTCGCATCGATCAATTCATGTACTAAAGAAAAAGAAAATAATGAATTAATAATAAGGAGACACTTAAACCTTGTTAACTTCAATATTGCTAGTGTCAATTCTACTTTTAATTTCAGAAAATATGTTGCAAATTTCTTATTCAAATGGAGAGTGAGACATCATCAATTAAGATTAAAAGAACTAGATACAATATATTATTGGGCATTTTGACTTTGTTTGTGAAGGGGAGGGGGGAGGGGGGGATTGGTGCACAAGACAGAAGAGACTCTTTTATATAGGTAGAGAAAGGAAGATATTATTAAATTACCTAAATAATCCTATTTAGAGTGTCACTACATTCGTGAATAAAGATTTATCCTTGGGTAAAAAGAAATCCTAATCGGTACATGCATTTTTTTGTTTACATGACCAATTAGTTAATGTAGCATATAAATTAAAAACAAAATTGAGTATATTACATTTTTAAAGCATTTATATATTTGTTAATAAAATTAAAAAATAAATTTAATTAAAATTAAAAATTTATTATATATACCAAATTAAAATATATATTTTATTTCTCATTAAAATTGAAAATATATTATATATAACTATTTCAAGTTTAGGTGGACTTTTAATATCAAATCAGAAATCGAGTCATCATGGTTTAAGAAAGAAAATAGATCTAATATGTCTTACTCGCCTTGGATCTTTTGGGTGAAAGAACTAGGGTGGATTTTGGAGGGTTTGGTCAAGTCAATTAGGTGCGTCCGAACTATGTTTGGTTTAGATGGGCTCTTAATATCGAATCAGAACTCAACTTGTCATACTTTAAGAAAACATATATCTAATCTATCCTACCCACTTTTGATCTTTTGAGCGAAAGAACAAGGGCGGGTTTTGGAGAGTTGGGTCAAATCAATTAGGTATGTCTGAACTTTCTTAACCATAAATGAATTACCATATAAACAACTTAATAAGATGTTAATGGAGTAAGAAATTTTAAGTGATATAAAGAAAATTTATTGAAAACAGGTAATTTGAAGTTCAATTAAACTTTAACACATGATTTTTTTATATCCTTCGCATCGATCAATTCATGTATTAAAAAAAAGAAAATAATAAATCAATAATAAGGAGACACTCATACTTTGTCAACTTCTCTATCACTAATGTCGATTCTTCTTTCAATTTAAAAAAATATATTTCGAACTTCTTGTTTAGGTGGAGAGCAAGATATTGTCGATTAAGAGTAAGATGACTAGATATGATGTATGACTGGGTATTTTGACTTTGCTTGTCAAAAAGGGGGAGGGGTTGGTGCGCAAAAAGGAAGGGATCCTTTAATATAGGCAGAGAGTGGAAGATATTGTTGAATTACCTAAATAACCTTATTTAAAATTACCATACATCCACATATAAAGAAGTATTCATCCTTTTTTTGGGTAAAAAATCTCCTAATCTGTACTTGTATTTTTCTGTTTATATGAACAACTAGTTAATGTAGCATATATATATATATATTATACAAAAAGTGAGAATATATTACCTTTTTAAAAAATTTATATATATCAATAAAATTAAAAATATATTTAATTAAAAATAAAAATAAATTATGTATACAAATAATATATATATATATTATATTTCTTATCAAAATTAAAAGTATATTTTATATAACTATGTTTGATTTATATGAACTTTTAATGTCAGAATAGAAGTCGACATGTCATGCTTTAAGAAAGAAAATAAATCTAATATGTCCTACCCGTCTTGGATCTTTTGGGAGAAAAAACTTAGGTGGGTTTTGGAGGGTTGGGTCAAGTCAGTTAGGTATGTTCAAACTGTGTTGGGTTTAGATGGGCTTTTAATATCTAATTAGAACTCGACCCGTCATGCTTTAATAAAAATAGATCCAATCTAACCTACGATCCTTGGATCTTTTGAGCAAAAGAACTAGGGCAAGTTTTGGAGGGTTGGATCAAGCCAATTAAGAACTTTCTTAACCATAAATAAATTATCACATAAAATTTTTTAATAAAACGTTAAGGGAGTAAAAAACTTTTAGCAAAAATAAAGAAATTTTATTAGAAATGAGGAGTTTGAAGTTTAATTAGACTTTAACACATGATTTTTTTATGTCCTTCCTATTAATCAATTCATGTATTGAAAAAAAACAAAATAATGAATTAAAAATGAAAGAAACTAATACCTTGTCAACTTTTGTATTGCTAGTGTCAATTCTACTTTCAAATTTAAAGAACATGTCGCGAACTTCTTGTTCAGATGGAAAACAAGACATCATCGATTGAGAGTAAAAAGAACTAGATACAATGTATTACTTGGTATTTTGACTTTGTTTGTCAAAAGGAGGGGGAGACGTTTAGGTAGTCATGCAAGCACCAAGGTGGTGTACCGTCGTAGATATAGAGGTAAGATCTTTGCTTAGATGATTTTTCTTCCATTTTAATCTCGAACCTGAAGGTACCTTGTTGTTCTGACATTAAAGCCATAACAAAGGATATCCCAATAAAAGAATGAGATGCGTAGGACTCTAAAGTCCTTGATGAATGAGGCCCAATCACCCGAAGCTAGGCCTGCAAGCTTTAAGGAATTTTCAATCTACTAGTCCAGGATTGGGTAAACAACATAATCATCGATGAAGCACAAAGGGAGGCCCAAAGTTCAGCACAAAGATGGAAGACACGTGGGGTATGCGTAAACTACCTTTGGCGCGTGAGTAACAAGCTTGGAGATCCACCCGTGCAGGTGTATAACTCGCATACGTAAAAAGCATACGAGTGTTCAGACGAAACAGCCCGCACGCCCCATGTGCACCGCATGCACACAAGACCCAAACGGCCCCACGCATGTGCGTAAACCCCGGGTCGCACACCCCATCGGGATACGTGCGACCCATGGCCTGTGATTCCCACTTGGCCACCCATGCGGACAAGCTTGTAGATGGCCCAACCAGCCCAAGCCCACTAGCTCGCGACTTCCTCGATCTTTTTTCTGCCGGACCGACCAGCCTAGCCCATCTGGGTGACCCAAACCCGGTTTAATTATTTAATATTTATTTATTTATTTTATTATTTTAATATTTTAAAAGGCTTTAAAGACCCATTTTTAAAATTACCCATGTTTTAAATTAAAATCCCACATGGCTAAATTAATTTCCACATGTGTTTTACATGAAATTCACATAAGATAAATATTAAAATATTTTAATTATTATTTTATTGTAAATCTATACATTAAGATTATTTAATTAATTTATTTGGGATAGAATAATTATTTTATTATGTAATTATCCTAGATTTAGATAGAATTTTATCTAAGATATTATTTTATCTCAAGAGTTTGTACTCATCTAGATTGCTTGAGAAAGGGTATAAATAGACCTTTGCCCATAGGATGTAAACAAACCCAATTACAATTAATTTGAGAAAATTCTTGAAAGGTTAGACTTTTTTACTTTTAGTATTTTTGCTAAAATTAGCTTCTTCAAGTTCTTCAAGATGCAGGAGTATTCAGAAGTCTTGTTGAGCTAAGGAGCGGGGATCAACTTATCAATAAGTCTGTGTCATTTTTTAATTCCTTGTTTTATTTTCCTAATCTTTATTTTTACATTCCTTTTAGGATCATAGATTTAATTAGAGGGAGGAATTTATTTAGGCGGTTATAGTTTCGGTATTGTATAACATTGAGTGGGTTTTATGAGTTGATTTGATTCTCCTCATACCCTCTCATGTCATCTGGCATCAGAACTTAGGTTCCTAGAAACCCAAATCTATCTTTATTTGCTTTCAGCATTTTGTTCATCAACAATTTAAATTAATTTTTGATTTATTCGTATTGCATCCTACTTGAATTCATATATATCCGTTCAATTCAAGTAGTTAGTGTTATTATTAAAAAAAATTATATCTATCAAAAATACAAAAAAAAAACCCTAGTTGCACCCCAAAGGCAATTGGTACATTGTTTGCATTTTGTATCACAAGAGCATAATAGTTGCCTAATTGGTGACCGAAAATCCTTTGAGAAATCGAAAGCAAAGTACGTTTCCTAACTAGCGTGAGCGAAAACTTTTATTTTGATTTCGCACACTATCCAAATTTAATTTTCTAATTATATTTCTATAATCTGCATCAACATTGCATGAAGAAACTTGACCAGTCATAGAGGGTAGCCGACAAATTGGGGGTAATATAGGAAGATACATTGCTGATTATATCCATTTGGATTAATCGGATCCCTACGCATCAGTCCGAATTGTCATTCTTTGTGATCTGCATTTCTATTTTCTTTAGTTTACATTTGTTCCATTACATAATTAAGTGTCTAATTTTTTCTAGTTTCTCAACACACAAAGGGCACATCATTCCTTTTTTGTGTGAGCTTAATTATGAGCTTTAGTAGAAATCAAAATCCTTTAGGGTTCCTTGTTATGTCCTAAAGACTAACACACAGACTCACTTCAAGCGGTTCCAATTTCGAAAACTCAATAGACGAATTTGTCAATTGAGAGACTGCAAGGTAAAAACAAGCGAAGGTAAGGGAGTTATACGCAGTGTGCCTATACAGTGGAATTACACTTTAATATACATCTCTTGTGATAGAATAATTATTTATTTACAAATAATTGAGGCATCTAAATTAATTTATGAATCTAAAATAAAAATTAATAAGGTTTTCTTCACCATCTTCTGTAACGGCCCCGGAAAATATTAAAAAAGAAATGAGTATTTAAATATATCGAATGCGGAAGCGAGATCAAAATTTCAGTTAACATCCCTTACACGAAAAACCAAAAAAACGTACTTAAAATATAAAAGGTTAAACTAACTAAGAAAGAAAACTCGAAAATAAACTATGCGTATGACTACAGAGTCTCTAGGCATCCCCTTCGTCGTCCTCCTGCGGAACGGGCTCGGGAACCATGTCTTCCTGATCTGAAATGGTTAATTAAGGAGTGAGCTACACTAGCCCAGTAAGAACATCACGATATCTCACCGTCACGGAGATAAAGGTGGGTAGAAAACCACAAAAAGACCAATGGAGCATAATTTACAACAAACTCGTTTATTAACATGAAAACCTTTACCATCCACTTACCTTGGTGGAATTTATGAAAACAATATGAGAAAAACAATAACATCATCATAATCATTGAATAATCTAAGCTGTAAAACATAACACTTATCACGCCTCTTGTAATTCAATCATTGTACAACATATCTCTTTTCTCATTTACCAGCCTACTAGTATCCGTGGGGGTCCATAGGGGTTCCGCTACCCGTTAATCTTTAACATTCATAATCAGTTTCCAGGGCCGTCCCCATACCCCGTCCGGTATGGGCGCCAAAACCATGAACCTCAATACCCCGTCCGGTATGAGGGTGAAACGGGCCGTCCCCATACCCCGTCCGGTATGGGCGCCAAAACCATAAGATCTCCATACCCCGTCCGGCATGTGAGACCACAATCCCGGTAGGGTTCCCTACGGACCCGGTCCGTCCACCATCTCCCAGGATATCTAGTCAGGCTAACCCCATCATACAATTATCAGTCTACACAATCTTTCATTTTCCTTTTCCTCAATAAGCATCATCAATTCACATACAAACAAGCAAACAGTAGTTCATGCCAAACAGACAACATACAGTATCGGTTTTTCAGTCATTCAACCCATGATTAATAAAAACGTAGTAAATGCACACAAATCTGTAAAATAAACACATCAAACCTCATTTTGCATTTAAAGCTGTAAACAGGCCAAATAACAGTAAACCACCAATCACACTAGACTCGGGCTCCATTAGCTACCTTAAGCAATTTCACACATGCGTTAATTCAAGAAATACCGTTTTATCATTTTGAACTTTAATACCGTGATAGGAAATAGGGTGAGGGGTCCTTACTTGTTTTCGGGATCCGAATACGATTCATAGTGCGCCTGCAGGCTGTCCCTAATTTTCCCTGAATTTTTCCCGGGGAACTGAAACACACTAACAGTACCTGCACGTGTTCCAAAAAAAATCCAAATTAGGCCCAGGGCCTCTTTCGGCCCAAATCGCAACTCCGGCACGGCGGCTCCGCCGTGCTCCGGCGACGGCGCCGCCGCTGGCGGCGGCGAGTCGCCTCGGGTTGACTGTTTTCGGCCGTTTTTGGCCGAATTCGGCCACACTCGCATTGGTCCTTGTCAGAAAACAACCCTAGGGCCCTCGGGGGGCCAAAAAATCACGAAAAAGCGGAGCTTACCGGCGGCGGCGCTCTCGGGTACGGCGACTCTCCGGTGAGGTTCGTGTTTTGGTGATTTGGCTTCGGTCAACCTGTAGAGAAAAGAATGGTGATCACGGTGATATAAAAATTGCATCGAACGGAGGCCGGGAAGGGCCTCGTCGGAGGCAAAAACCGAGAGGGGGCGCGGCGGCGCCGCTGGGCTTCGGCCGCGTATTCCGGCCGTTTGGCCGGGATTTCGGCTTCGATTTGGCCATAGGAGGAATCAGTGGGGAAAAACGAGTCGGGGGTATGAAATTTACCTCGATCGGCGGTCGGAAATTTCCCCGGTGCGGCGGCGAGTGGCGGCGGGTGGCGGCGGTCGGCCTCTGGTTCGTCTTCTCCGGCGAGCGGCTGGCAGCTAGGGTTTGTGGTCTGGTGTGGGGGTTCTATTTATAACCCCTTGCCTTTTGATCACAGCCGTTCATTTCGTTTTAGTCTGGGCCGTTCGTTTTTGATTGAATCTGGGCCGTCCGTGCGTTTGAATCTGGGCCGTCCGATCGCGCGATTGATCTGGGCCGTCGGATCGCACCCACGCGGATCGCCAACGTGGCTCCTTTTGGAGTGACGCGATCTTGCCACGTGGCAGGCCCCGGTTGGCCGGGACTGCTGACCGGGCCTGCTGACGTGGCTGCTGACGTGGCCTCCCCCTTTTTTTTTTTTTTTTTTTTTTTTTTTTTTTTTTCTCCTCCTCCTTTCTGGGTGCTACATCTTCTATTGATCTTGGACTTGTTTCTGATCTCCTTTGACCTGGATGGCGGCGAATTGGGTACACATCCCTTGTGACATAATAGGATTTTTGGGATTAGCTTGGTATTATTGTAGATTTGTGAAGTTGGTTAGCTAACTTATGCAAAGATTCTATCGTTTTCACTAGCAAGAAGTGGGAGGACTTGGTTAACCTATCCACGATCACCTAGATAGCATCATGGCCTACTCAGGTCCTAGGTAATCCAATCACGAAGTCCATAATGATATGTTTCCATTTCCACTCAAAAATTGGCAAAAATTGGAGGGGTCCACCAGGACGCTGTTGTTATGCTTTCACCTGCTGACAAATAAGGCATTTAAAAACATACTTAGCAATGTATCTTTTCATACCATTCTACTAAAATTAGGGTTTTAAATTTTGAAACATTTTAGTGCTAGCTAGATGCATGGCGAATTTGGAGTAAAGAGCCTCAGTCAAAATGCCTTTTTTGAGTTCATCATTATTGAGAACACACACTCTGTCGTTAAATCTGAGTAACCCATCATTCGACACTCTAAACTCTGGCTTCAAACTTTGCTTTATGTTCTTCCTAATGGCCGGCAATGTGGATTCAGTCAACTGGGCATCTCTTGAAGTATTGCAGGTTAGACATTTAAAATGGCCAAAGAAACACCTTTAGTCTGATCATGAAGTTGAATTTCCTACATAGCCTCTAATAGTTTCCACTCAGAAACAGTCATGTAAGCTAGTGTACCTACATTCTTCATGCTAAGTGCATCCTCTACTATATTATCCTTGCCTGGATGATACAAGATCTTATAGTCATAATTTTTTAGGAGTTCTATCCATCGCTTCGGGTGCATGTTGAGATCCTTCTGAGTGAAAATATATTTCAGACTTTTATGGTCAGTATAGATCTCAAATGTCTCACCATACAAATAATGACATAAGAGTTTCAGGGCATAAAAAATCACAGCGAGCTCCAAGTCATGAGTGAGGTAATTTCGTTCATGTGTCTTCAATTGTCTAGACTTATAAGCTATGACCCATCCATGCTGCATCAATACACATCCCAATCCTTGGTAAGAAGCATCACTATATATTGTATATTCAGCAGTTCCATTTGGTAGAGCCAACATAGGATTTGTGGTCAACCGTTTCTTGAGCTCTATGAAACTTCTCTCACATGCTTCATCCCATTTCAAATTTGATGTCCTTCTTTGTAAGTTGAGTAAGAAAAGCTACAATCTTAGAGAATCCCTTCAGAAATCTACGGTAATACCTAGCTAATCCCAAAAACCCTCTGATATCCTTGACTATAGTAGGTTGTTCCCAATTTAGCACGATCTCAATTTTGCAGGGATCCACTAATAGACCATCTTTTGATATTACATGCCGTAGAAAGGCAATATGATCGAGCCAAAAACCACACTTAGCTTTGCATAGAACTTCTTTTCTCTGAGAACCTGCAAAACTTGAGCCATATGCAAAGCATGTTACTCTGTGCTCTTATAGTAAACCAAGATGTCATCGATGAAGACTATAACAAATTGATCCAAAAATGGTCTAAAGAGCCTATCAATTAAGTCTATGAAGATTGCAGGTGCATTAGTCAACCCAAATTGCATGACAAGAAATTCATAATGTCCATACATAGTCTGAAAAGTTGTCTTCGGAATGTCTTCAGCTTTTATCTTTATCTGATGATACCTTGAACGTAGATCAATCCTAAAAAAGACTTGTGCACCCTGTAATTAGTCAAAGAGATCATCCATTATGGGGAGAGGGTACTTATTCTTGATTGTAACTCTATTTAGCTTCCTGTAATCTATGCACAATCTCAATGTCCCCTCATTCTTCTTTACAAATGTGACTGGAGCACCCCAAGGGGACACACTATACCGAATAAAACCCTTATCTAAATTTCCATGAACTTGCTTCCCCAACTCTTTCATTGCAATGTGGCTCATCTTGTATGGGGCCAATGAAATAAGTTGAATACTTAGCTAAAGATCAATGGCGAATTCCACTTCTCGATCTACAGGCAATCATGGTAGGTCATCAGGGAAGACACCAGGAATTTCCTAACTACTGGTGTAACACCCCGCTCACCAAAGTACTAAATTTTTATTTGAAAAACCTCTACTTATTCAGGCCATAAGGCCACATGGGCTCATTTAAGTTTATTTCTCAGCTTTATACCATAATTCGTGATTTAAACTCGTAATTTCAATTTTATACTAATTCTGCTACTTTATTTTTATTTTTACTTTTTATTTAATTTTATTTGTTATTATTTTTATTTTGATTTATTTTGTACTTTATTTTTATTATTTCTTTTAAAAAAATAAATTTCAGGAGAAAATAGAAAAGAGGGAGAAATCCCACGGGAAAAAACCTATGGGAAAGGCTCGCCCATGCACTGTGCGTGGGCATGCACCCGTGACCAAGCATAGGACGTGCATATTGTGTGAACGTCCCATTCGTGCAAGGCGCGGGGTCGATCTTGCGTGCATATGTTGTCACGCGCTGACAAGCAAGTCCACGCACGATGTGATCCATGCATTGCGTATTTTAGAAATGCCATCTGCGCAGTAGGCCTACATGGATAGGATTGCGCGCTGAGGGCCTGTGCGTAGTAGGCTTGCGCGCTGTAGGCCTTGTATCCGGTCGGCCTAGGTGAGCATACTGTCGTCTCAGTAGTGTGCCGCCGCCCCCTTGGGCATCGTGTGCCACCTTAAGCGGTGTGCTGCTGCCTTAGGTAGTGAGCTGCCGCTAATAGAGGAAATTTTCCTCCATTTTTTGAATCGTCGTCGCGTCGCATTAAATCGATCATCTTCCACTCAACTCTCTTTCTCTTCACCAGATTTCGCCACTTGGTGCAAATTCAACGGTCCCCATTTTCTATAAATAGGGACCCTTTTCTTCTATTTCCTCATCATTTCCATTTTATTCTTCCATCTTGAAATAGTTTAGAGAGAGGGAGTGATCTAGAGAGAGAAGGAGAAAAGAAAAAGAAAAACGGTGTAGGAAAACTTCAAGGTTTCGGTAAAAAATTTAGTATTTCTTTAAACATCTTAAGGAGTATTTTTAGAAAATTAAAATTACGCAGTTTGTGTTTGTGTTTTGCATTTTCCATGTTTACTAGTTCTAATAAAGTGATTTATTCTTGATTCCAAGCATGCTATGTGATTTTATAGGCACTTGATGATTTGCATAAAAATTTAATAATATGAATTTTGTGATATTTGCCTAAAATATGTGACAAAAAAAAGAAAAGAGAAAAAAAGGGAAGGTGAATGAGGCTGAATGGTCCAAAAAATATATGTATTTATATTGACATGCATAATGCATCAAGTGTCTCGTTAGGCTTTTTATCTCTGAGGGGTATCTATTTTTCCCTCCTCTATTTGGTCTGGAAAGATATGAGAGGACCGCTCTCTGATGAGTCCAATTGCATAATGATAGAAGTGGCCCTTTTGTATTTTTAATATCTTTTATTTTGTTATCACTTCTTGCCTTAGGTATGCATATGTGTAATTGAAACTCATATTTTTGGTAAGGGATTTGAAATAATTTGCTCCGCTGCATACAATTTTTATCATGCACTCATAATTCATTTATGTATTTGGCACCCTTATGCCTTAATTAGCATTTGGGATGTCACAGATGGCATCAGAGTAGTTACGTGGACCAAATCCCTTACAATTAAGGTCGTAGGTAGAAATACCCTTAGGATATCAAGGAAAATAAGTCATCTTTTTCAAATTCGACTCCTAACTCGTGTTTTCCTTTCTTTTATTGGAATGATACGGGGAAGACCTTCCGTAGAACGTACCAAAAGACCCGAGGCCTAGGACCATCTAACTAAGGCTGAGTTTACTGAACTCTTTCGAGCTATCCAAGGATTGACCATAGACGTACGACAAAACCAAGCCAACCCTTTTCAACACCCTTCCCTGGAATACCAAACAACCGAAAGGTCTATCTCTCACAATATAGCGGAGTTTAGGAAACTTAACCCACCATACTTTGAAGGTGGCCCCGACCCCTTAGTAGCTAATTCCTGGATCCTACAGATAGAGAAGCTTTTCTTTGTCCTAAACCTAACTGAGGAACAAAAAGTTCACCTAGCAGCCTTTATGTTGATCGGTGAAGCAGAACACTGGTGGCAACTTAAGAAAGAAGTCCTGCCTACCCCGACCACCTGAAAAGTTTTCATGGATGCATTGTTTGATAACTTTTTCCTAGCCTATGTCCAAGAGAAGAAGGAGGAGGAATTACAAGACCTCCACCAAAAAAATCTAGCGGTTACCTAATATGCAGCCCGATTTGTCCAACTGTCTAGGTTTGCTCCTTTAATGGTCACCCCTAAAAGTAATAAGGGTAGAAAGTTTCTAAAAGACCTTCGTGGCAATATCTATGATTGGGTTGTGATGATGAGACCCAACTCATATGCTGAGGTGCTCGAACATGCTCAATTAGCTGAAGATCTCATCTCAGCTAGGCACAACACACTACCTGAGTCCGTATCCAAGAACAACAACCCCAATAGCCTAGAAAATGATTGCCCGACCTAGTAAGTAGCCACCTCGATAAACAAACCTGAATTGCCCTCCTCCCTGCTCTACCTCTGCCTACTAGACAACTTACCCAATATTCCCAACCATGTCAGCATTGTGGTCGCTCGCATGGTGAATTACCCTGTCAGCGTGTCAATCATGCCTGATATCGATGCGGAAGCACCCAACATCTTATAAAGGACTACCCTCAGAAGTTAGAGGACATGGCTATACTTGTAGCCCAAGCTTGTGTGTAACACCTAGATGAACCTGGTGCCCTCCCCACTCCTGTTCTTATCAAGGGTATGCCTTCTATTCATGATAGTTTTACCAAGACTTTGATCAATACAAGTACTACCCACTCTTTTATCTCTTGTGCATTTGCTTGTAAATTTAATATTAAGCCTAAACCTTTAAAAGAAATATTAACTGTAGAGACTCCCTCTAGGGAATTATTAGAAGCTCGCTGTATATATAAAAATTGTAAGATAAAAGCTTTAAAACTAGACATATTTGTAGACTTAATACTCTTAGATTTCTTAAGATTTGACATTATTCTAGGGATGGATTAGTTGGAAAAATATAGAGCACTTATTGATTATGATAGTAAAGTTGTGACCTTGCAAACTCTAAAAAAGAAATAAAAATCTATTTTTCCTAACAATTGAATAAATAGGAATATAGATGTTAATCTTACTATGTACTCCATTTCTACTGTTTACAACTTTTTAGAAGTTTTTCCTGTCGAATTACCTGACCTACCTTCCCCATGAGAGGTAGAATTTTCTATCAAACTGCTTCTTAGAACCCAACTAATTTTGAAACCTACCTATCGCATGAGTCGTACTGAGTTCGCAGAACTGGAGAATCAGCTTTCTGAGCCTCTTGGCTAGAAGTTTATTCGCCCCAGTCACTCCCTTTGGGTCCAGTGTTATTTGGGAAAAAGAAGCATGGCTCCCTTAAACTATGCATAGACTACTGAGAACTCAACCAAGTAATAATAAAGAGCAAGTATCCCTTACCTCAAATTGATGACCTTTTTGACCAACTGTAAGGAGTCATAATCTTCTCAAAGATTAACCTCAGATCGAGATGCTACCAGTTGAGAGTCAAAGAAGAAAATATTTTTAAGACCACTTTTCGGTGTAGATACGACATGTATGTGTTGAAGGTGATGCCATTTGGATTAACTAATGCCCATGTTACCTTTATGAATTTCATGAACAGAATTTTTCAGCATGCACTAGATCAGCACATCATTGTATTCATTGATGACATCCTAGTATACTCCAAGAGGCCAGAGAACATGCAGTCCACCTGTCTGAAGTGTTGGTAATTTATCGATGGATTTTCTAAGATTGCTACTCCGTTGACTCGACTCATTTGAAAGGGCATACCTTGTGTTTGGGATTTTGAATATGGTGAAAGCTTTATGGAATTAAAGTATCGTTTTACCTCTGCTACGGTGTTGATCTTTCCCAACAACACTGAAAGATTTTAGGTCTACTATGATGCATCTCATATTATCTTGGGATGCATTTTGACGCATTATAGAGTGGTCGCTTATGGATCTAGACAGTTGAAATTCCATGAGCGGAACTACCCTACTCTTGACCTGGAATTGACAGCCATCATCTTTACCTTGAAGATATGGTGTCATTACCTATTTGGTCAGACCTTTGAAATTTATATTAACCACAAAATTTTAAAGTACATCTTCTCGCAGAGGGAGTTGAAGATGAGATAGAGATGCTGGATGGACCTCCTGAAGGACTATGACTGCGAGATTATTTAACATCCCGATAGAGGAAATGTAGTCGCTGATGCACTAAGCTAAAAGGAGTCTACAGTGTTGGCCCAAACCATGGCCTCTAGTTGAAAGTTAGTAGACACTATGCAGGCACTCCGCCTCAATCACTATGGCAACGGTACCTATCTCGCTCAAATTCGAGCTTTGCTTGATCTTTTCATGTACACTTTGGAAGCTTAGTCCACAGACCAAGAAATCACCAAAAACTTAAGTTAATTCTCTTCTGATGAATTTCCTAATTTTAGACTCTCAGATGATTGGTTGTGTAGATTTTAGGATCGAATTTGGGTCCCTGTCACTATCAGGATGGATGTTTTTAAGGCTACCCATGCCTCCAAATTGTCCATCCACCCCGAGAATACCAAGATGTACAGAGACCTGAAGCGTCAATACTAGTGTCTGAGAATGAAGAAGGACATTGTTGACTATGTCTCCCGATGCCTTACTTACGAGTGAGTCAAGACAGAACATTAGAAACTCAACAATTTGTTATAGGGCCTCCCGATTCTGGAATGGAAGTAGGAGCATGTAACCATAGATTTTGTCACCGAACTACTAGGACCTGTTCTTATCATAATGTTATTTGGGTCATTATTAATAGACTAACCAAGACTGCCCATTTCTTACCCATCTGGACCACTTACTCCACCAGTAAATTTGCCTGCCTTTATTTCGATGTAATTGATTGACTCAATGGTGTTCCCTCATCCATTATATCTTATCGAGACCCTCGATTCACCTCTCACTTTTGGGACAGCTTTTAAGAAGTGCTTGGGTTTCGATTATACTTCAGCACTGCTTGTCATCCCCAAACTGATGGTAAGTCTGAATGCACTATCTAGATGTTGGAAGACATGTTGAACTCTTGCTTCCTCAAGTATGGCGATAACTGGTATGAGTGCTTTCTCCTGTGTTAATTTGCTTATAATAATAGTTATCATTCCAACATCGGCATGCCTCTGTATGAAGCCATGGATGGTAGGCCCTGTTATTCTTCCACTTGCTGGAGCAAGGTCAGAAACTAGCGTCATTTGGGACCAGACTTCATCTAGAAGACTATTGAGAATGTTGCAATCATCCGTAGGAACTTAGCTACCGCCTAGAGTCACTAGAAGAGTTATGCTGATAATCGTAGAATACCACTAGAATTCGTTGTTGGAGACCAAGTCTTCCTTAAGATCTTCCCCTATAAGAGAAAAATGCAGTTTGGGAAAAGAGGGAAGTTAAGCCCCTGTTATGTGGGACCTTTTCGGATCGTGGAGTGTATTGGACCCGTGGCGTATCGCCTTACTCTACCATGAGAGTTTGCAAGTCTACATGATATTTTTCACGTCTCCATGCTCAAAAGGTACCACCCTCCTTATCATATCATTCCTCATGATGAGATGCAGGTACAAACTGATATGCCTTACGAGGAACTTCCTGTAAAAATTCTTGATTTGACCGAAAAAGTCTAATGCAATAAAAAGATCCCCATGGTGAAGGTGTCTTGGCAACACCACACTCCAGAAATGGCAATATGGGAATTAGAAAGCGAGATGAAAGAAAAGTTTCCAAACCTATTCGTAACAAATTTGGGTAAGGTGGGGAGGATGTAACACCCAACTTGCCACCGTGCTAAATTTGTATTTAGAAAATCTCTATTTATTCGGGGCTTAAGGCCATCTGAACTAATTTAAATTTATTTCGTATCTTTATATCATAATTTATGATTTAAACTTATAATTTCACTTTTATGCTGATTCCGTCATTTTGTTTTTATTTTTTATTTTTATTTAATTTTATATGTTATTATTTTTATTTTTATTTATTTTATGCTTTATTATTATTATTTTTATTAAAAAAATAATAATAATTTTAAGGAGAAAATGGAAAAGGGGGAGAAATCCTGTAGGAAAACACCAGCAGGAGAGGCTCACCTGAGCTGGCACCACGCAGGTAACTAAGCACAGGATGCGCGCACTGTGCGCACGTCCCATCTGCGCGGGGCGCGAGGCCGATCTTGCAAGTGCATCTTGTCGCGTGTAAGAAGGCCAATCCTTGAGTGTCACATTGTACATAGACAGGACCATGCGTCGTGCACTGTGCTTGTGTCGTCTGCGCAATAGGCCTGCGTGCGCGCAGGCTAACTCTTGTGGGCAGCAGGGTAGTCCGGCGCCTACAAGCTAGGCGTGTAGTGTGCCGCCACCCCCTTGGGCAATGTGCTACTGCCTTGGGTGGTAAAATGCTACCGATGGAGGAATTTTTCCTCTATTTTTCAAACTGTCGTCACGTCGCATCAAATCGATCATCTTCCACTCAACTCTCTCTCTTCATCAGATTTTTTCATTTAGCACAAATTTGACGATCCCCATTTTCTATAAATAGGGACCCCTTTCTTCTATTTCCTTCTCACTTCCATTTTATTCTTCCATCTTTCAAGAGCTTAGAGAGAGAAAGGGAGTGATCTAGAGAGAGAAGGAGAAAAGAACAAGAAAAAAGGTGTAAGAAAACTTTGAAGTTTTGGTAAGGAATTTAGTATTTCTTTAAACATCTTAAGGAGTATTTCTAAAAAATTAAAATTATGAAGTTTGTGTTTATGTTTTGCATGTTCCATGTTTAGTGGTTCTAATAAAGTGATTTGTTCTTGATTTCAAGCATGCTATGCGATTTTATAGGCACTTGATGGCTTACCTTCTAACGAGAGTGGTGATGCGAATATCTATTAAGGATCACCTTTGACTAAGTACTACCGTGATTATAAAATATCTAATAGGACCATTGTGTTTAGTAAGGCCGTGGTCATATATCATACCATGGTTTAGCAAGCCACAAATGTACCTGAGCAAATCGTCGTTATCTGTATCTAATTTGGTCATTTAACATGAACAGTCAGAAATTCGTATCTGCCCTCAAGGATAGAAGTCGAAAAGACTTCGCGAAGCACGACATAAAAATATGAGTATTTCAAAATTTATTTAATTTTCTCTATTAAAAGTATGATTTTGATTTGATTGTTGTGACTGTGACATGATGTTTCCTTAAATAAATAAATTATTTTCATAAAGCAAGATAGGACCTCGACATGACCTGATGGTAAGTATTAATAACATAATTATTCACTTTTAAAATCTTATGATGTTATTTAAATACTGTTTTTTTTACTTAGTATATGCAACTCACCGTTTCCATGCAATCCCAAATGAGGAAGATAGTGAGGAACCGATCACTAACCTATCCCTTGAAGTCTATGAGGATACTGTGGATCCATAACCCTTAAGTGCATGACTTGTCCTGCACTCTGATGAGTCCAATCGCATAATGATAGAAGTGGCCCTTTTGTATTTTTAATATCTTATATTTTTTTGCCACTTCTGGCCTCAGTTATGTATATGTGTAATTGGAACTCATATATTTTGGTAAGAGATTTGAAATAATTTATTCCACTGCATACAATTTTTATCATGCACTCGTAATCTATTTTTGTGTATGGCACCCTTATGCCTTAATTAGTATTTGGGATGTCACAATTAGAATTTTCTGGATATCGGTTCTGTTACTTGTCTTGCCTAATGCATATTAAGATTGTTAAATCACATCACATAATTTAAAATCAACAGATTATTTTCTTTATACACAAATAATTAAGAATGGAGAAAAGGGAAAGTCATTAGCACAAAAATGATGCCAGATTAGGAATATTGAATACAAGCTTCTTGTGGTAGCAGTCAATAGTAACATAATAGGCTGCTAACCAGTTCATTCTTAGTATCACATTAAAATCCCTAATATCTAGTAATATCAAATCTACTTCATGCTTGCAGTCTCTATAACACATAACTTATACAATATATTGGTTGTCAGATTACCACTTGCAGGCATGGATACTACTAAAGATAAATTAAGAAACACAGGAGAAACATTTAGGTTTCGTGAAATATAGGTGAAAATGAATGAGTATATCCAAGATCAATTAAAACATGTGCATGTGCTTACTACTAGAGTATGTACCCTGAATCACATAAGTAGCAGCTTCAACATCTTGTACAACAACGGCATAGACTCGGCCTTGCATTGCTGGTCTAGGTTGCTCTTTGGCTTTAGGACAATCACAAATCTGATGTTGTGCTTCCAAACTTAAAGCAACCATTGTTGAGGCAATAACAAGGGGTATTAGCATGATTTTTGCCACAATGAACACAATTCTAACCTTGTTTAATCGGCTGAGACTATAGTAGGGCAAATGGAGCTATCTTGGGTCTCTTATTATTATGGCCCTAACTTGGGAGTGGATTTTTTGTAGGGGACTAGAGGCTTGAAACTACATATTGCCATTGCAGAGGTCCTAATAATACTCTCAATGAGTTGCACTTTGATCAGAACCTACTGATAGGTACAAAGCTCAAGTACTACCAATGACTTCCTAATCTCTGGACAGAGACCCCACTGAAATCTTTGGGCCATTTTCCTTTCATCAAATGTAATCTCGAGAGATTAGTAGCTAAGCTCTATGAATCTTCTAGTGTAATCAATAACTGAGAGGCTTCCCTAGGTAAGCTGGGTGAACTTTATCTCCTTCTAATGGCGAATGCAGTTGGGGAAGTATTCAGCACTAAACGCCTTTTAGAAGTGTTCCCATGTGATGGGCAATGGCAGAGTAGTCTGCTTAACTTCCCACCATCGCTTTGCTTCTCCCTCAAGCATAAAGGTGGCGAACATAACCTTCTGTTCATTAGTCACCCCCAGAACTCTAAAGGACTTTTCGATTGCCTTTAGCCAGTTTTTAGCCTCATAGAAAGTCAATGCTCCTGCAAATTGGACTATATTCAGTCATTTGTACCTCTTAATATAACCTGAATCCATCGCTAGTGGAGTTGGGCTTGAGGTGGAGGTAGAGGTGGAGGATCTAGCAAATCTCCCCTTGTAGGAACTAGGGGAAGATCAAGAAGGTCCCTCATTTCTTCTCTAGCCTACTGACAAGTAACGAGCCTCTCCACCAAGTTGTAGAGATGATCAACATCTTCCCGTACTGATTTTACCTGAGAATAGCTATTCATAAGGGGTCATCCTCGCCTCATTTTCATTTGCCTACATCACCAAATAAAAATTTTAAGATTTACCTTTTTGAAATTCTATTCTCAACTATAGTAACGAGATTTTACTTATCAGTTAGGTCTACTTGTCATCTTATTCATGAATTCATTACCATTTATTTCAAATTTCTCCCACAACGAACAATTATAATTCCAATGCACTTTTTCATATCCCTATGGTTTCAACACACTGTAATTCCTAACAAATTTCTTGTTTACGTTATTCACATATTATGATCCATTCTTCATTCATTATGACACATGTCACTACATCATATTGCAATTACTTTTATCATTAGCCCTTTTAGGGCCTAAACACTTCACTGAACATTACATCTCAACTATGTTCTATACCGTATTTTTTATATTTAGTTCTAGGTTTATTTTACTCATTTTTTTTATTAACAAATAGTTCCATTGTGCAATGCCATTTCTGTTGGCATCAATGAGGGCACTATGGATCTCCTCTACCATGTGGATATATCACATCATTTTATCACTTTCATTTTCTCAATGCACCTAAACACGAAACTAGTATGCATTGAGCATCACTTATCACTTTCCACATACCCTCTCGCATCAGGTTTACTAAGGGTTTTGAGTTTTTAGTTGTTCATGTATATACAGGGTTTTGGATTGTGTTGTTGATCTTGGATTCTGCATTAGTTGGTATCAGAGCTTAGGCTCTAGTAAATCTATTATTTTTTGATTTACTGCCTTGCATTTACTTTTTGTAAAAAAATTAGCACTCGTTATATAAGGTGCTAATTCATCTAGTTTCTTTTTAAGGAATTTCTTTATTATTGTTGTTGTAGCAAAAATAGAGAGAAAAAAAAGAAGATAACAAAAAAAAGAGAAAAAAAATCCTGAAGTAGCAAATTCAAGGATCAAGTATCAATCTAAGCAAGGCCAATCAACCACTAGATCAAAATTCAAAAAGGTGCATGACTTCCTTTTTTTTTTACGACATTGCATTCAATATTTTGCTTTAGCATCTGCATTACATAAACTCAAGTGAGTCATAGAGCATAATCGTCATTTGAGTAGAGTAATTAAGTATAATATTCTGGTTATATCCATAAGGATTAATTAGATTCTTGATGCTTTAAGTCTAGGATTGTCTTTTTCTACTCCTAGTTTAATTATTTCTTAAATATTTTAGTTCTATTATATATCTAAGTGCTTAAGTTATATCCTAACTACTTAGTTATAAGTATAAGAGCATCACATATTCTTCTTCTGTGTGCTTACTTATGAAATTTTAGAGAGCAAGAGCCCTTTTAGGATTCTTTGTAAAGTCTTAAAGATAACCTTGCTTGTCTTGATTCAAGACATCCAATTCTAACACTCAACTTGATAGAAAAAGATAGGAGAGGTAAACATAAGTGATTGTGAGGGAGTGATTTATTTTTTCATCAACAAATTTTTGTGGATATGTCATAACCTATTGAAACAACAGACCTATGATCTTGGAAGAGCACATGGAGGCTAGGATGGATGATATTTACAACATACTAAGCTTAGCCATTGAAGGTATAATAACAAAGATGGATGACAGACATATAGGATGGAACCATAGCCATCCTAGACACCTACACTGCCAAGATAATGATGAGTCTCATGGCGACAATAATGAAGTCAATAGAAGAGAAGTCCAGAGAAGATGATGACATCAAATCCATCAAGATGCAGATACCCCTGTTCAGATGAAGGAAAGATGTAAAGACCTACCTCAAGTGGGAACAGAAGGTAGAGTCAATCTTTGACTGCCACAACTACAGTGAAACCAAGGAAGTAAAGATAACAGCAGTTGAGTTCACAGAATATGCACTTATTTGGTAGGATCAAGTGATTGCCCTCAAGAGAATAAACGGAGACCAACCTGTATCCACCTGAAGAAAGATTGAGTCTATTATGAGAAAAAGGTTTATCCTATCTTATTATGATAGGGAATTATACCAGAAGCTCCAAAGATTGACTCAAAAATCCCTCTTGGTGGAGGATTACCACAAGGAGATGGAGATGGCAATTATCAAGGCCAAAGTTTATGAGAGTTCATAAGCCACCATGGCTAGATTTCTGAGTGGTTTGAATAGGGAGATTACCAATGCTGTGAAATTGCATAAGTACATAGATCTAGATGAGATGGTACACATGGCTATGAAGATTGAGAAATATCTAAATTTTCAATCTACCATTCAGTTAAGTTCTAGATGGCCAAAAAAGGAAGAAAAAAAGAGATTGAAAGAAATGAGGGACAAACCCAACTCTAGTGAATCTAAAGGTAACCCTAAACCAACTACTGCTACGTAAAGACCAAGTTTTTTTAAGTGTCTTAGGTGTCTTAGAGTTGGACACATCACGTCATAATGTCCCAACAAAAAAGATCATGTCATTACGAGGTAATGGTGAGATAAAGACTGCCAGTAAGTACAACAATGATAATGATAGTAGAATATCACTAAATGATTATGAAGACAATTTAGTAGCCCCAGTGCAGGGTGAGATATTGGTTATCCAGAGAGCCCTAAATATACAATCCAAAGAGATAGACAACCATCTAAGACAGAATATATTCAACACCAGATATCATGTGAATAAGAAGTTATGCAGTCTGATCATAAACGGAGGCATTTGTGCAATGTTGCCAGTACCTTACTAGTTGACAAGTTAGGGTTATCTTGTATAAAACACTTTAACCCTTACAGACTACATTGTCTCAATGAGTATGGAGAAGTCAGGTTACATAAGTAAGTAAATATTCTCTTCTTCATAGGCAAGTATAAAGATGAGGTATGTCATGATGTTGTTTCCATACACGTCAGTCATATCTTATTTAGACGACCATGGTAGTATGATAGACAGGTAGATCACGACAGATTCAAAAATTAATATTTTTTACATCTAGATGACCTAAAACATATTTTAACACCTCTATCCCCAAAAAGAGTTCTATGCTAATCAAATCAAAATCAAGAAATCTTTTACGGAATATTTAGAAAAGAAAAAGAAAAAAAAAAGGCCAAAAAAAAGAATGATTCACTAAGAGAAAAAGAGGCTAAAAGTAACAAAGAAAGGCCACTGAGTGTAAATGAGGCCCAAAAGAAAAATAAAGGAGGTCCAATGAGAGAAAGTGAGAGAGAGAAAAAAAAGGAGTTTATATGTGAGGGGGAGAGAAGTAAAGAAAGCAATATGTGAGAAGTAAAGCTTAATTGTACTTCAGTATAAGGAAGCCTATCTAAATTTTTCTGACCTTGACATTTCTTTATCTAGTTCTGTTTTCTCTCTTTTACAAGAATATGAAGATTTGTTCACATAGGAGATTCCAGATGGTCTACCACCACTACAAGGGATCGAACATCATATTGACTTTATCCTTAGAGCTTTAATTTCCAACCGCTCAACCTATCGAAGTAATCCTATGGAGACAAAGGAACTTTAGTGGCAAGTGGAGGAGTTGTTAGGTAAGGGATATGTAAGAGAAATTTTGAGCCCTTGTACCATTCTAGTGTTATTTATGCCTAAGAAGGATGGCTCTTAGAGGATGTGTGTGGACTATCGAGCCGTCAACATGATTACAATAAAGTATAGACACCTTATCCTTAGGTTACATGATATATTGGATGAACTAAGTGGATATTTTATTTTCACTAAGATAGATCTTAAGAGTGGATACCATTAGATTAGGATGAAACTTTGAGATAAATGGAAAACCGCCTTTAAAACCAAGTATAGGTTGTATGAATGGTTAGTAATGCCTTTGGGTTTATCAAATGCCCTAGCACCTTCATCAAACTTATGAATCATGTTCTGCAACCTTGTCTAGGTAAATTTGTAGTAGTTTACTTTGATGACATTTTGATTTATAACAAGTCTTTAGAGGATCACCTTCAACATATTAGGTTTGTCCTTGAAGTCCTTAGTAAAGAATAGTTGTACGCCAATGCCAAGAAGTGTACCTTCTGCAGTGAATTATTGATATTTTAGTGTTTATGGGTAATGCACACGGTATTGAGGTAGATAAGGATAAAGTGAAAGTATTCAGAAAATGGCCTACCTCGACATCAACTAGTGAGGTAAGGAGTTTTCATGGTTTGGCGAGTTTCTACTACAGGTTTGCTAAGGATTTCAGTTCCATTGTAGCACTATTTAATGAACTAGTAAAGAAAAATATGAAGTTTGTATGGACTAAAAAACAAGAGCATGCTTTTTACTTTATTGAAAGAAAAATTATGTTATGCATCTATTTTAGCTTTACCTAACTTTAACAAAATTTTGAACTTGAATGTGATGCTTCAGGTATCGGTATAGGGGAAGTTCTAATATAGTAAGGACACCTAGTGGCTTATTTTAATGAGAAATGTAGTGGCATTCTGTTGAACTACTCAACCTAAGACAAAGTGTTGTATGCCTTGGTGAGAGCATTAAAGGTATGGCAGCACTATTTATTGCTAAAGGAGTTTATGATCCACACATATCAAGAATCCCTAAAATATTTGAAGGGTTAAGGTAAACTCAATCGTCGACAAACTAAGTGGGTCGAGTTCATAGAATTTTTCTCCTATGTAATCAGGTATAAACAAGGTAGGGATAATATTGTTGCTGATGCATTATCTCGCAGGTATGCTTTGATTTCTATATTTAGTTCTAAGTTGTTAGGATTTTAACATATTAAGGAGATTTATGCTAGTGATAATGATTTTTCCACTATTTATCATGCATGTGAGTATTATGTGACATCCCATGTAATAAAATATAGTATAAGGGAGCCAGATACAGAACAAATTATAAGTGCATCAAAATAATTTATATGTAGCATAATAAATATTATAATCCCTTACAAAATATAAAATTTGAGTTCCAAATCTTACAATATTGAGGCCAAGTTTGGTAAAATAATAAAAACAAGTCTCTTCAAAAGGGACTTATCAGAGTGCAGAATAAAACATGCACTTGTAACAATTCATGGATCCATAGGATCCTCGAAAGCTTAAATGGGTAAATCAAAGAGCGGTTCCTCACTATCTTCCTCATCTAGGGGGGCATGAAAAGGGGTAAGCTCCATAAACTTAATAAGAAAAATAGTATTTAAATAACATTTCTAAGATTTTAAAAGTGTTTAATCTTTGAAGAGATATACAATAAACCTTTTCATTTAGTCACATAGGTCCTTCAATAATAAAGAAAACATTTTCATTTATTTAAAAAATCATTAATATCAAACATTCATATCAATGATACATGGAATAGAGAAAATAAAACAAATATGAAACATGCTTATGATTTCTCACTTTTTATCTATTCTTTGCATGAAGTCGTTTCGACCCCATTATGGAAAGACAAGTTCATTTCATTATTCAACATATTTACGACTTGCTAAACTACGACATTTTACGGCTTACTAAACCATAACATATTTATGGCTTGTTAAACTATGACACGTTCCATGACCACGGTCGTACCAATCATAATGGTACTACATGTAAACTAGAGTCACGGCCGTACATCGCCATAGTGATCACTACTATCATATCATGTAACCACTTTCGTCAGAAAGTTACCCGAATTTTCCTCATGTTCTTCAGTCCATTTTTGTCGTTTCTTTGAGGTAAGATGGGTGATATTATGGGTGATGTAAGTATTACTTTTCTAGATATTGATTCATTCATTAAATCTTTTCAAAACCAAAAAGAAAGTGGTGATTTTTGCTGAAAAGGGTGAGTGAGTTAGCATTACATTTTGTTTTGATGATTTATTCACTGTTTTTGATGAATTTTAATATTGAATATGATGTTTAACTTCAACAAATGGTAGATGATGTTTTAAAAAGGAGAATATGGGAAAATGGGGATGAAAACAGAGGTTTAATTACCTCTGTTAAATAGAGTGGGCACTAAAAGGCCTCTATTTCAGAACCACACGACTTGCTGTGTTGGTTTACAGAGGAGGGATTTTTTCGAGTATTCAAAGTGGCTTGGAAATCCCTTTGGTAGATTGCAATTCTACAATTTGTTGAGCAAGAGTGTTGATGATGTTTTTGGCATATGCAAATGCCGAAATTAGAAACTGACAGTGTGCCATTGCACACAACTTATTTCCTTTAGGCCAGTTGCCTTGTGTAGTAGGCCAGTGAGTCGTGATAGCCTGATAGGCATGAACGCATGTTGAGGGGCCTTCACGGAAGCCCACTGGGCCACAGGCCCAGCATGAGGAATTTCCTCTTGGGTTGGATTTTTGAACAAGTTTGGCTGCTTGGGAAATAATCATAAAATTTAAAAAAATGTTTAATTTGAAATAGTAATCAACAAATGTTTAAAATAATTAAGTTTGAATTGAAAGGAATATTGATTAAGAAATTATAATTTAAGTAAAAGATTGAATTTTAATAAAATAAATTAAAAGGTAATAAAACAATAATAAAATAAATTAAAATGTTTAAATTGAAAAGAAAAATAATAATAATAATAATAATAATAAAGTAACTAAAACATTAAAATTAACCTTAATAAAAATTAAGAGAAATAAGTACGCTTATTAAAATCTAAATAAATAATAATAATTTTATAATAACTAAATAGGATAAAATAAAATCAAGGAAAGAAAATATTTGAAGAGTCTAAAACACAAATAAAACAGTGTCCAGTTAAATCCAGTTCATTAATTTTCTTGAAGGGATATTGAAGTTAATAAGGAAGCTACTAGGCTTTGGTTGTGATATTATATTCTAGTTTGGAATCAAGTTCATGGTCCTAGGGCTCAAGGACATGAATGATGGCGACAGGAGTGAAATTATGGAATGAAGATCAGAGAGTACTAAGTGAATTATATGTATTTATTCATTTCTTTATTATTATTTAATTGATTACGCTTCCAACCTTAGCTAGTCGGTGACCTACGCCCTCCTTGGAAATAGTGTAGTGGTTGCGCGCGTAGTATTATAAATAGTGAAACAAAAATTAAGATAATAATTCTATATTAAAACTAAGTCAGAAGATGTGTCTATTCCTGGGTGGGTGTGTGAGTTATGTAAATGCATTGAATACTATATTGAGCATCATTGATAATTAAATTGTTATTGTGCAAATTGAATGATATGGAAATAATTGTCTATTGTTATTTAATTTATCATTATTTTACTAAACTCTGCATTAAGAAACTATTTTCAAAACATGTTTGGATGCCTTTAATATTGCCTATCTTACTAAGTATTAGAACTCTCTCAAATCCAAACCCCCACAGATGTTGATTTTAATGAGATTGAGGAGGAGCCTTGCTTAAATTCCTTTTAAAAAGATTAGTTGAGAGCAAACTTGTGTATTTTGTTCAAAACACTTTAGAGGCTAGTATATCTTTTGATCTGTATCTAAAAGAAAATAGCCTAATGCCTCAATGTGCAACTTTTGTATTTTGTATTGGGAAGTATAGTTCCGCTGCCATGTTTATTTTATCTTTATGTCGACTCTATTGGAAGATGGTGCCTCGTTTGGCATCAGGTTGTCACATCTATATATATATGTCTGTGTATACAAATATATAAGGAAAATTTAAATGAATAAATTTTAAGAGAAGAAAAGATTTTAATAAAATTTAATTTCTAAAATTAAGATAAAGAATTGTTAAAAAGGAGAACAAATATATGAAAGAATTAGAAAAATAAGGAAAAAATGTAAATTAATAATCAAAGAAAAGAAAAATTGGATATAACTAATAGGTGAAATACAAGAAGAATTATGTAAGGCTAGGAAAGTACAAGTATTAACAATTGAAACAAATGTTGGAATAATTAAAGAAATTAGTATTTAGCAGATAATTATGATCAGGAAACAAATATAATAAGGAAAATTAAATTGGATGAATGCTTTAGTAAATAGAATAGTAAAAAAAACGGGATGTGCATGCAATTGGATTGTATGAAACTCTCAAGTTCATCGCTTGCCTGAGAAGGCTTAGTTACTATGCAAGTTTTGTGCTAATTTGGATGATTTTTGGAGTTCAAATCGGAATCCTTTCGCTCCAAAGTCTGTAAGTATAATTATTAACCAACCCAAAACCTACATATCATCATTTTTAAAAGTGTTTTCATTATAATTTTCTGAAATTAAGAGAATTTAAATAGGTAAGAATAATTTGGTTTGAAAATGAAATTTTAGTGATTTTTACAATTTTCATACTCATTTGCTTGTTAATCATTGTGAATGCTTGGTTGAATCTTTTGTATATCTCCCAACGTGTTAGGAGGATTGAATAGATACGATTTAAGATTAAAAGGAAATAAGACTTGAAGTAGAATGTCAATTTTGCAAAAATTAGAGAGTTAAATGGAAACTAGGCAAAATAATTGATGAATAAGAATTAAAAAATTAAAAAATAAAAATAAAATGCATCAAGTTGATAAAAATAAAATAAAGCAATAATAATAGGTAACAAATAATAGCAATAATAATACTAACTAATTTAATCTTTAAATCACAAAGAGTTATATAAAACAAATTAATATTAACAAATAAAAATTCAAACAATAAAATAAAATATCAAGATTGATTGAGGAAGATATAGAGAATAAGGAAAGAATAATTTAGTTAGAGAAGGTTGAGAATGATGAGTAGAATTTCAAAATGTGAAAGAAACGGAATAAAATATCAATCTTAACTAGAATAGGAAGAAAAAGAAAAAAAAAACTTGGAAGAAGCGAAAATTTAGAGATAACTCGTTTAAGATTGGTATGCTTGAAATTCAATAGTGTGGTGAACCCATCCTTGGGTGGATGGAAGCACTTTTAAACATGATTGGGACGTGTGTTTTGCTTTGGGTCACCTGTTGACGGACTACTGTGACCAATTTTTATGTGTTGTCTATGTGTGCATCCCCTTTGTGATAGTGAGAATCTTGATCCCATAATAGTACCTATTAGATAACGGATACATATGTTTAATATAAAAAAAAATCTAAAATTTTAATAACTTTAATATGGTGATTGGATTGGGAAAAATCGAGAATCGAGGATACCCATGAGGGATTACGGATGTCTTGATTTTACTGAAAATTTGCGAAAAATTCTGGTATGTGGATTTGAGGAAAAATAGGAGGAATTCAAGGGTTAAAATGAACCTAAGGGGATGTTGAGGGATGTATTGAATTTAAGAGAATTTTGAGAGATAAATTGATAGGGGGATAATGAGGGATAATTAGGAAGGAGGATAATTAGGGATAGAATATGATAAAATGGGAATGTAAGAGTAAATTAGTAATAAGGTAGAACTAAGGTAAAGGAGAAATTTGGAGATTTATGAAATTACACTAGGTTTCATAGTTTTCAAATACAAACAAAAAGAAAAGTTTTACATCTATGAATGTCTGTATGATTTGTATGTCGCATGCGTAGGACGTAGTTACTTTTTATACTTACTGACCACATTGAAATTACTCACCCCATTGAAATTCTAATCTTTTTCAGATAAGGAAGATGCATAATAGTGCCCAAATAATACTTTTTCGCATTTTGTTTTGTACAAATAGTGTACGTATTCACTTTTGAATCTACAAAATTTTATTGCCTCATGTATTGTAATTTGATGTTACAATTATACAAGGGATAAATAATTATATAACTTTGTATTTTTATATATTTTGAATGACTAATTATTCAAATTAGTCAATATCTAACGATTGTAGTGCCTTGGTGGGACTATGGGCAATAATGTTGGTGGAAAAATAGAGAGAACTCAAGTATGAGGGAAGAAATATTAGAGAGAAAATAAGGGAAAATTTAGGCAGAGAATGGAGAAATTTATGAAAGAAAGAAGGAAGAAAAATAGAAGGAAAAAATGAGAAAAAGACTCAAACCTTAGAGCCTTCTGGATGGGTTACAGGAAGCGAACACGTAGCTTGGGTTTGTTTTTCTTGAGGTAAGTACAACAAATTCCTTTAAGTTTTATGTAAGAATATTTCTATCATGATAAAAATGATCTTGCGATGATTTTAGGAAAAATAAACAACCAAAAAGCTGCTCTAAAGTAGGAGAAAGAATGAAACATAGAAGGTACTCACACCTAAAATTATAGTTGAGCATATTAAATATCGTGAGTTTTTGAAGAGTATTTACTTCGAAATGTTGGGGAATTTTTTAGGGAGAATCTCATGACATATTTGGCAAGAGAATATAATAATTTTAGGAGTAAAAAACCAACCAAAAAATCATCTATAACTAGGTAAGAAAAATCGGTAATGTAACAGCCCAAATCTCAATGTTGGTGGGTATAGATATTTGTACAACATGTCCAACTAGTGGAACCAATAAATATTAAATATACAGCAGAAATATACTTTAATACACATACCTTGCGATAGAATAATTATTTATTTACAAAAAATTGAGGCGTCTAAATTAATTCACAAATATAAAATAGAAACTAATAAGGTTTTCTTCACCACCATCTATTGATCTTGGACTTGTTTCTCATCTCTTCTGACCTAGATGAGGGTGAATTGGGGTGAGCTTCATGACCTCAGTAAGATTAAGGATTCCATAATGGAGACTTACATACATACATTCACTTCAAAAATATACATAACAGAATGCACTAATAAAAATGACAAACAATCATTGTAACAGCATATACATTTGAAATCCCAAATAGAATATAAACACATACAATACCAAGTAAATCATAAAACAAAATGCAAATCTTAATCTAACGAAATATCAATCTAAATATCCCAATGAACATTCTCACACAAAATTAATTTTAAGTTTCTTCTTCTTACACATTCTTCATAAATCTTATGTATACTAAATTTACACACTTATGGATTCATATATTCCTCAAAACAAAATGGATTTACTCACACACACACAAATCTCTTCACTCGAATTTCAATTCAGATTTCTCACCCACACATATTACTCCACTCGGATTTATAATTTTATATTATTTAGTCTTTTACAGCTTATTTAGGTTACCATCGTGTGATGCCCGTTATACCTCTATTGAGGAGAGGCGAAAAGGATCCCCCATCGCATGGATAATACACACACAAATCTCACATTACCCATAGCTAGTACATTTTCTAGGTGACCCACACACTCATAAATACCTATCCATGTATGGACTACATTTCACATAGCTATCCATGTGCAGGTTCACTATACCCACTGAACTTTAGCCACACACGCACTCTCCCCTCCTTGATTCACAACTAACGAATTAAATGTCTTATTAATTCTTTCTAGTTTTCTTATCTGTTGTCAAAATTTTATTTTGTTTTTCTATCTACTTATTACACGATTTATTTTTAAATTTATCTAAATTATAGAACTATTAAGTATGCTAACCTTCTTAGTGGTTTATTCAGTCTATTTTTCTAACTAACTTATACTTCTCTATTTATTCGGTGTTTGTTTTCTAAGCCTTTTCAACTTATTCAGTTTCTTATTTAAACGTCTAAAACCTATAGTAACTTGACATTTCTAATTCTTGCAAATAATCTAACATGAATATAATTATCTTAATTTCTACGCACAATTAAATATAAACACATACACTATTACATACACACAGATTACACATTTGCATGCATAATATGTGTACACACATATTATTACACACATACAGATATTATAATATAGACATGTACCCTCATTATATGTCTCACACAAAATATATATTTATATTCGCACACACAATATCTGATACATTCCCACATATCTGTACTTAAACACGCATATACAATTACACATAGCATACCATCTATATAATTATTCACGTATTTGTTCTTATCAGTTCTGTATTTATTAATTCATATCTCATTCATCATATATTTTTATATATAGACACACACATGCATAACAACCTATATATATATACTATATAAACACACACAACTACAAACTAGATATACTAATTATATTTATATGCACACATATAAATCCTTATATGCATGCATATAAATATATACATATTACATTACACCTACATTTAAACATTCATACATATTGCACTATATATATACATCTACATAAACATATAAATATATAAACATATAATTTATAAACATATAATGCACATAATGTTTACCTACAGTGTAATCAGAAAAGCTTCGGGAATCTTTTCTAGCTCAATCCTCTCAGAAATTTGTACACTGTTTAGATAATTTTTCTCATTTACAACAAAAAATGCACATATTAAATTACGAATAATTTCGGATACTATATAATGCAAAATAAAGAACGGATTTTACCTCAAGACACGTGATCCTAAGTTGCAAGCATCACCACGTGCTACCACACACGTGTCATTGGAAATGCCACACATCGATGCCAAGATCAATGTACATCACCACATGTACCAATAGCAGATCTGGTCACTGCACTTCTTTTTTTCTTCCCTATTTTTTTTCTTCTTTTCCTTTTCTTTTTCTTCTCTTTTTTTTTCTTTTATTTCTCTTTTTTTCTTTTCTTTTCTTTCTTTTTTTTCTTTTTTTTTACAGTCAGCTATGTGCTTCCATATACTGGGTTTAAAATTTTTTTATGAATTTTATTTACAAATGTAAACTAAATAAATATATAGATAAAAATTTTATAACAAAAATATAATAGAATGGAATAATAAGTTAAATAGAATTATTCTAAAATGGGAGAGTTAAAATTATAAAATCTCAAAGAAATTATGTATTTTTATTTAAATTATTAAAATTCATAAGAATTAAAAACTCCTAAAAATTCTATTATCCTAAGTGAATAGTAAGAAGAACTAAAATTCCTATTACTTTAACTAAATTAAAATTCCTCACTTCCTTAAATGTGTATGATCACCTATACACGTTACCTAATCACCAAAATTACCGAAGTAAGTTTCAGAAGTTGAAGTTGTGCTGCTGCATGGAAATAACACCCCTATTTAGGTAGGTGTTTGTTCTTTGTTTAAATTCCTTCCTAATTTGTGTTTTCCTTCCTAAAAGCATGTACTTATTTGTTAGAATAACAAGTTAGGGGTGTTAGGAAATTATTTCTCAAAGTTAAACGAATTATAAACTTGAAAATTAATCAAAACTCTCACCATACTCTGTTTTAATTACCATAAGTTACACAAGAGAGTTTTTTGAAATTTCCAAGATTCCTTCATGCAAAATTTGCTTCTATTTCGTGTATTTCTCAGGTAAGATAGATTGAAATCTTGTTTATGCATGATATGCAATTTTTAGATGCTTTAAATAACATGTTTTGGTAAATTAATTATGCTGCATGCGTGTCTGAAAGGAAAATAGAGTGTGTGCATGTGTGAGTGGTAAAATATGGTTTGCATAAATTTAAAATAGTTTAATTTGAAAGTGATTTAAAGTTATCAGTGGGGTAACTGGGAATAAT
Organism: Carica papaya; assembly: GCF_054855325.1. Lineage (NCBI taxonomy): Eukaryota > Viridiplantae > Streptophyta > Magnoliopsida > Brassicales > Caricaceae > Carica > Carica papaya. Next base: position 13,741,340 of record NC_142313.1, on the reverse strand, counting down.
GTTCGGCAAGTAAAAGAATGAAGATCAATTTGAGAAAATGAGCCAAAAAGGCTCTGTTTATAGCAAGCAGCATCACCGTGTTGCTACTGCACAATGGAGGTGAAATTTTTGGGTTGTAGAAGTGGAAAAGGAATGCTGCTGGGCACCCAGATTTTTCTAGGGACATCCCTATACATGGGTTAGCACATCAACACTGTGCAATGCAGATATCAGACACTGTCAGTCACTAAGTGTGCCAAGAATGTCGTGCGGGCACATACATGGTGTTGCCATGTGTGTCAATGTATATATATGCACAAGAACTATATTTGAGATGCCTTCACACTTCTGTATCTATCCCACGGCATGCTACATATAGCGAGCCTGTACATCATGTTGATTCAACATACATCTATGGACACCTAGGGATCTTCATGGGTTGTGTTTCCTATACCACAACTAAGGCTGTGAGGGAAATTCTTTCTCGAGCATGGAATAAGTAAAAAGGAAACAGGAATGTGTGAAATTAAAATATGAAAATTTACAGTTTAATTTGAGTTGATAAAAAAATAAAATAATTAAATCACTAATTAATAAATAAATAAACAAAATTTAAATTAAGTATAAAAGAATAAACAAAATAAAATTTTTAGTGTCTAGAATTAATTTAAAACCCTAAACTACATAAATAAAATTAAAAGTTAAAAACTTAAACATAGAGTCTGGTTTATATCTGATTCACTATCTTTTCTTCGAGGGGTATTTTCTTTGATTATTTGATCTGAAGCCACCAGGTTATGGGTGTTGGTTTTGGTTCATTCATAGAACATGTAGTTCAGCTGTCCCGGGAGACTCTAGCAATTTGATATTCATGTTCTGGAGCTCAAGGGCATGTATGATGGCGATATGGAGAGACCTGAGAGTATTTCATTTATATTTGTTATATGTGAATGTATGTTTATAAACATTTGCGCGCCCACCTGTGACTAGATGGTGTCCCACTTGCCCTCGTTGAAAATAGGTGTAGGCAGATGTGCACGTAAGTTTATAATTAGTGAAACATAATTTAAGATGATTAATTTTTAATTAAAATTGAGTCAGAAGACAAATCTTGTCTTGTGTGTGTGAGTTGTGTAAACCCATTGAATGTAGTATTGATCATCTTTGTGACAATTTGAGTAAGATAAATATTCGATTTTGATGAAAAAATCAACTATTTGACTTGGCAATAAATCGGATCTAATTTGTTTTCAAATATTATTTTCCAATTATGCATTAATTGAGGTTTTTAAACTTATCTGTGTTGCATTATTTCTATATATCTTACTAAGTATTGGGACTCTCCCAAACCCAAACCCCTTAAGATGCAGAGTTGGAAGAGAACACTGAAGAATCCTATTTAAATTCCTTTTAGGAGGAATAGTTTGTAGTAGACTTATAGTTTGTTTTAACTTGAGGCTAGTACTTTGTATTTTGTAATGTAAATAGCCTTTTTGGCCTCGGGATAGTTCTGCTACAACATAAATATTTATTTTATGTCTGCTCTTTTGGATGTTAGTGTCTTATTTGGCATCAGGACATCATATTATTTCTCTTTGTTTTTTTTTTCTTTTCTTCTTCATTTTTTAATTTTTCTTCTTCTTCCTTATTTCTTGTAGTTTCTTTTTTTTTCTTCTTTTCTTCTTCCTTTTTCCTTTTTTGTTCTTTTCTTTCCTTTGTCCTTTCTTCTTCTTTTCTTTCCTTTTTCCTTCCTTTTTCCTTTCTTCTTCTTTTCCTTCCTTTTTCCTTTCTTCTTCTTCTTCTTTTCTACTTTCTTCTTCTTTTTCTTCTCTCTTTCTCTCTCTTTCTATCTCTCTCTCTCTCTCTCTTTCTCTGTCTCTTTTTTTTACCGCTTGCGTATCTTCTCTATCTCCTTCTCTTTTCTTTTTACCCCCATCATATATGTGGTTTGGGAGTTGCACACTTATCGAACAATGCGTGGATCTAGAGTCGCACATAGGTCAATCATTCGTTGTCCCCATTGGGTTGCCACTTCGATCACCTCTTTCTTCTTCTCTATTTCTCTCTTTTTTTTCTCTTTCTCTCTTTTTTGTCTTTTGTTTTTTTTTTGTTTTATTCAATTATATATAGGCACATATATATATACATGTATGTATAAATATTTGTCACTTGTTTGCCTTATTTTTATGCCTCTTTGTCTTTCTTCTTATTTTTATATTTTTATTTTTAATTTATAATTAATTATATATATATATTTTCTTTTATACCTAATTGGTACCCAGGTGGGTATTACAAATCTCCCCTTTTAAAATAATTTGGTCCTCTAAATTGAATGTCAAGGAATTGAAATCACTTATCTCCTGACTTGGGGAAGTTTTCATGTTAGTAGGAGATTTTTCACCCACTAGGGAAATGCTTATCTCTGTTGGGGAAATTTCTATCACTTAGCAAAATTTCTCTCACGTGGGAATTTCCCCTCTTAAGAAATTTTCTCCTATATATTTTTATTTATGAGAACCTTAAAACAACCATCCATGTATTCTATTGACATTTGCATCAACAGATTGGAGAGTTTATGACATTTCTTTAATGGAATTGCTTTAGGATGTGATATCTTCTTCTCTAATTCTTACATGTAAAGGTATGTTTGTTTAAGGGGTGTCTTTGATGCCTAATTATTTTTATATTTTTCAAGTGTCATGTTAATGGTTCTATTACCAAAACACGTCCTTTAGGGATTTTGTTTATGAGTGTGTTTCTTTATTTCAAAGATTAGGTTTAATGGTATTTTATTCAAATTTTCTTAAAAATAGAGAGTATAGTTAGAGAAGTAGTATTTCATCTATGGTCATATCAATCCTTAAGTTCTAAGTATTTAATTTAATTCATTGTTTTTCTAACTTCTAACAATTAAAGCGTGATTGGTTGAAACAGATTTAAAGAGTTACGAAATTGATGATTCTTTTTGGAGGTGATTATGAATTCTTTTAATAGCAGATTCAGTCATTAGGTTTTTTTATGAACTGTTATATATAGTTCTAGTTCTTGCTTGTACCCTTCATGTTTCCAAGAATTCCAAAAGACTACCCTTAAGTATGACCTTAAGATACGAGTCAATAGTTTATCACACCATCAATTTACTCTTTTTGGTTTAAAGAGAAAAATCGTCCAGGTGTGGTGATTGTAGTTCATCATGCTTTTGTTATGCTACTTTGATGAGAAACACCTTGAAAGTTTGCTGAATAGTTGGATGTGAGGATTACTCCTACGACCATACCCCTCACCTACGAAATTTTTCTACGAGTACTAGAACTCTTAAAAATGAAGATTCTAGTTAGGTGTTGTTCGATTTATTTCTTAAGGATTTGGTTATTTATTTTCATAGGATTTGGAACCACTATCAGAGTCTTTAAACAAAGTTAGAAAAAGAACTTTATAACAATGAGGGTATTTGTTTTCCTAAAGGGATGAAAAGAGCATTCTTAAAAAAATTTAAATCGCCATTTAGTTCCTATTAGCCTAGGGTTTGTTATATGGAGTGTATCTATTAAGGGGTTTCTCTCGTTTTGGAAATTTCTTCCTATTGGAAAATTTTCTCACAGACGGATTTGCTTTCCACCTGAGGGATTTTTCTTATTTCGGGAATGTTGTTCTCATTTAGGAAATCTCCCTACTAGGGATTTTTTTTAACTAAGGAATCTTCCTGCTATGTAGGAAAATTTCTCACACTAGGGAATTTTATTCATTCTAAGGGATTCTTGTCATTCGGGAAACTCCAATTTGAGGAATTTCTGGTGCCACTTTAGGGACTTCCACCTAGATAGAAA